>NC_134837.1:273627471-273770366 GCF_004210375.1 Tachypleus tridentatus
CAATTAAAAATAGTCCTTTTTTAGTACGAACTTCTTAACACAGTACAGTGTTAGTTAATAGTACCTGACTTGACTCACAGGTTGCAGAGTGAAGTAAATATTTCTTACTAGTTGTCTGACTTTTGTTTCTCATTTCAAGAACTTAATTCATTTTACAAAATGACCTTATTTAAATATATACAATTAAAATATTTATACAAAACTTTATATCTACAAATTGTACTAGTTGAAATACGCGTGAAATGCAAGGTGAGTAATTTTCTGATGTGACATTTTGTTCTTTCTTCTCAAAGTTCGGCCGCTTTATTTAATGTCTCGTCTCTATAGTTACTATGTACAAATATTCAGCAATATTGTGTTCCATTTTATTGTTGTCTTTCTTCACATTGGTTGGAAATGCAACAATACTCTTGACTAAATTGTTGTAATGAAATGACGTAAGCAAACGGAAAGTAAAATAACAGAAAAATAAAACTGATAAGTGAGGGATAACAGCTGGAAAAGTCAGAAGATATTCTTAGTTGAGTTATGAAAACGAAAATTTATCCTTTAAATCTAGTTAACAAGTTGTATATTGAATATATATAAAAGTTTGTTTCTCGCGATCACAGGAATGATGATTTGTTGGTGTAAATCTCACAGCAACAAGTTTTTTTTGATGTGACAACGTTTATTTGTCGTCTGAAGATTTGTTCTATACCAGGGTTCCCCGGTGGGTATATATGTGTATATAAAACTAGTTAAGAATTAACGAAATTTCTTCTACAAGTACTAAATACACTTTTATTTTACAATTGAATAAACATTTTTGGGAAAGTACAAGACCTCCACAATAGAAAAGTTAGATTGGCCCTAAAACAACGAATTAAATTCCTACTCATAAATTTTATTTTAAAATGAAGTCCATGTTTAAGAGAGTTGTCGTTATTTTAAACTATTAAATCTCATTTTTACAATTTTTCGAAATGTAAAACTGATTAATATATTTTAATTTCAAATGTTATGTGTAAATAAATCCCTTTTGCAAAACCCTAAAAAGCCATTTGTTTTGCTCATATAACATTCAAATTTAATGAATAACAAATAAATTATTTTAACTAAACTTCTGTCCTCACCTTTAAATTAAATATTGTAAAATGAAACATCCCTTCCAGTTTCCTCCACAAATCCTTGTGACATTTTTTTTTGTTTGTTTATTTGTTCTTGACAGAAGGAAGTTTCTTTGTCCTCTGTGACATATGATTAGGTTTTACATAATATTTGTTAGATGGTTTGATAGAAATGTTTCGTATACAATTTGAAAGAATGCTAAATATGTTTTGTTAAGATATTAAAACACTGTCAACGTTAACCAATTTGAATTTGGTTCTAAACAACCATAAATTGGAATATCGTCTGTAAAGAAGAATGTTTTAGTTGTAACAACACTTCCACATGAATGATACCAAGTTCCTAACAGAACACGATTCAGTTTTCATTACGCTTTACTTAACCAAACATAACATTTTACTTTGAAACCACAATAAATTAGAATATGTCGCTCAGTGTTTTACATGTGTTTCTATAACTCAAGTCTATATGAACCAATAATCTACAACAATATTGTACATTGAAATTATGTAAATTTCCTCATGCAATCAAGGGCTCGATTCCTCTCGGTGGGCTCAGCAGATAGCCCGATGTGGCTTTGCTATAAGAAAACAGACACATATGCTCTCATGCAAGAGCCTGAAGTTTTTCTATAGTTCCCAGTGATGTGTGAAGCCAGTAAGGGAAAGTGAAATAAAATAATTCATTAAACAAAATTATGTCAATTAATTATTGTTTGAGTTTAACACTTAAAACATTATTGAAGCTGTTCTTTCGTTTCTTCATATCTGAATATGAAAAATATGAAAAAAACTTATTATAATTGCCAATTTCCAACTGAGTTAAACATCAAAGTATAATAATACAATTACAACAATTTTATTACAAAATCAGTGAGTCACGTAACCACAGTTGATATAAAATATTATAAAACTGGTCTCTAATAAGTGAAACTGTTTTTCCTTTGTTCTGGAGGACTAGTATTTTGTAGAATAGAATCACATTCAGTTGTAATGCATTACATATGTATGTATTATTATTATTTACAAATATATTTTAAAATTTATAGTTACTTCTCTTAGAACACTGAACAGTAAAGAAATATAGAGAACAATGATCTCTCCTGCTTTCAAAATGTGTGCTCGCTTGCCACAATTTCCTAAGCCTTGCCAAATCTTACAAGTGGAGTATGTAAACAATTTTATTTTATATTTTATATAACATTTTGCAATAAAGAATATTATAAGTTACTATATCAGTACCACTGTAAATAACTGTTCTTATAACTTAAACTGTATTTGTATCCTTTTAAAAATATTTTTCAAACACTATTCATCTTACCTTTCTCTGAATGTCTACAACAACCAAAAATGGGTTTACTGATGAAGACACTTTTCAAAAACCAAAAAATCATGTAGGAGAAATTCTGAGCTTTCAATTGGTTATAAACATTTCTTAGGGTGAAGTAAGTAAATGTAAACAAGCATTTCCAAAGACATAAGAGATGAACAGAACCATCTTGTTTGATTTTCCTGTATAGTTAATGTACTTCTTATAGATACTTACCTACTCTAACATAAAGACTTTTCTCAATTATTATTACCTTATATATGTTCAAATGTTTCACTCACCACTTGTCTCAATACTCCCATCTACCCTGTGCTGTAGTATGTAAACAATCATATAAATACCCTTTACCAACAGGAGTGTGACACACCCTTCTCTTTATATTCCATGGTAAAGAGTAGTCCAAGAGTTCACGGAGGATGATGTTAACAAGCTGCTTCATTTGTGGATTATTAACTTCAAAATTAGGGACGGCTGAACATCCACAAATAAATAAACACATGGTTAGTGATAGTCACTCTGGACAAGTTTTACATTATCAAGGAGACTGAGCAACGTGATACTTACTGTCTGGAACACAATAGTAACAAACTGATTCTGAAGAGTATCTCAATACAGCCAATCTTTCTGGTGTCTTCCCATTCACAAGAACTTCAAACAGAACTCTCCAGTAAAAACCGACTGTCTTTTGTGGCAAATAAACTATATTGTTTGCTGTACTTGTTAAGACAAAATAAATATGAAAATGGAAATCTAAAAACATGCAAATATGGATTGTAAACAAAACAAGGAAACCGGATTGAGATACTGTAAACATTATTTACTGAAACTAGAAATCCTTATTTTGGTTTCACGTTTTACCTTTAATTATATTTGGTGTTTTCAAAATTAACTTTCTTTCCTAATTCTTTTATGGCGTCTATTTGCAGATTTTTAAATTCTCAGTTTTTACTTATTTTGTAAACTGGATTTTGAGCAAAGGATTGCTGGGTAAGGTAACAAACTTTATACATTGTAATGATAATAAATATAACTAATACCTAGTTGATACGGTTCGTGATGATTTTCTGTACTATTGACTATTTGATCGCATTTGTTTGAAAAATAAAATATTAAACTGCAGATGGAGATTTGTTTGAGAATATAGTGAACATTAATAGCTGCCGTGTAACGACATTATGTATGTATAGTAAAGTAAAACTATATACAAGACACAACCTCCACTACATGAGTATAACATTTTACAAGTACAACAGCAGTATTTCAAATAAAACATGTAAGACTAAAATGTCACTATAAATATTTCTTCGTGTATTTTAAAGTAATTATTCTACCATGTGTATAATAAAATTTGATATTATGTGTATTGATATATTTACTACTTCTCTTCATATATAATATAGGGGCTGGCTACTTAAAAACACCGTTTGTTTAGAATTAAACATAAAATTACATGGCTCTGCCCACCACGGCTATCGAAACCTGGTTTTTAGTGTGTAAGTCCGCAGACATACCACTGTGCCACCCATTGAGTCGCTTTGTGCTTAATTCTAAACAAACAAACAAAACAAACATATAAATATATTTATCTGTTATGGGCTGATAATTCTTCTTTCAACTTATATTTAACATTTTTAAATGGGTCGTTTTGAACTGCTTTTATTTTTATATATGTATAGTCTTAGTAATAAACAAACAAAGGGTTTAAAGTTTTGTTTGAACTGAATATTTACTATTTAAGGTGTTTTTCGTCGTCACATTCTATACGGTTTTGTTGTGATCCATTTTATGAAACACTTCTGGCGTTCATGATAAAATTTGTTTATTATGATTTTACTGGCTCTCTTTATTTATATTGGTTTCTATTTCTCTATTAGTCCAATAATATAAAATTAAAAATCTCCCATTATTCACCATATCTTCATTGTCACTCAAATCAGAAATCAGTACAATATAAAATACAATACTAGAAACATTGCATGTATCATTTATGCAGCTGACCAACTGTAGTACAATTAGAAGTAACAGTCAGTGATGTCGATAAAACCCACTTGTAGAAATATATATGCAAAACGGCTCGTTTTGGTTGAGAAAATATTTTACATAGAAGAGCGAACAACGTTTCGACCTTCTTCGGTCATCGTCAGGTTCACAAAGAAAGAGGTAACTGACCGGAAGCTGACCACATGTTTGAAAGTGGTTGTGTAACTGAGTGTCGGAATGTAGAGGGCGGTGTTAGATGTTTGAATATATAATTTTATTTATTTTATTATATTAATATAGGTATAAAGGCGTTCCTTTATATTGGTTTTGGGGTTTAAGTTGTTGTATAAGTAAGGCTACTTTAATTTTGCGTTTGTTTATGTTTGTTTCTTTGTTTAGTATTTGAGTGTTTTCCATGGTTATGTTGTATTTATTTGACTTGCAGTGTTCGAAAACGTGTGAAGGTGACTTTTTATTTTCTTTGAATCTGGTTTCCATTTTTCTACTTGTTTCTCCAACACAGAAGTCGTGGCAGTTATCACATTGTATTTTATAAATAATGTTGGTGTGGTGTTTGTCAGTGTAGTTTTTACACAGTATAGACTTCAGTTTTGTGCCTGGTTTTTGAATAAATTTAGTATTGTCTTATTCAAACGTTGGTTATTTGTTTGCTGATGTCAGGAATATATGGTATACAGCAGTATATGGTTTCGTGATTTTTTGATTCGTGAGTTATACAACCACTTTCAAACATGTGGTCAGCTTCCGGTCAGTTACTTCTTTCTTTGTGGACCTGACGATGACCGAAGAAGGTCATTTCATTTTTTGAAAATCTAAAGACACAAAATCCACACACCCTTTCTCTCGTCTACATAACAAGTAACGTCATATAAAACGGATAACTGGTTAGTAAGTCAAGATTTTCGTTTTGTAAATCTTGTTGGCTTTCATTTGTGATGTCATATTTTACCAAATGATTTTAAAGCGTCTTTTATCAGACTCTAGAAATGTTCCTACTAATTTAGTCTATAATTTTCTAGGCAAATTTTATCACCCCTTTTAGAAGTAGAAGTAAAATAACCAATTCTCGAATCCTCAAGCACCTGCTCATTTTCCATTATGCAACGAAAATTGCAAGAAAGAGAGGTTCGTATATATAAAGGAGCCGTTTCTGCATATATAATTAGAAGTAATGTATTGCCGTCTTTTCATTCCTTCCGTAGCTTTCTGGTTGGCCCGGCATGGCCAAGCGTGTTTAGGCATGCGCTCGTAATCTGATGGTCGCGGGTTTGCATCCGAGTCGCGCTAAACATGATCGCCATCCCAGCCGTGGGGGCGTTATAATGTGACGGTCAATCCTACTATTCGTTGGTAAAAGAGTAGCCCAAGAGTTGGCGGTGGGTGGTGATGACTAGCTGCCTTCCCTCTAGTCTTACACTACTAAATTCGGGACAGCTAGCACAGATAGCCCTCGAGTAGCTCTGTGAGAAATTAATAAACAAAGCTTCCTGGTTTGATTATTCAATAATTCTCTGTGAAGAAGACACTATATGTATTATTTTTACACTGTTCTGTCTGAAGAAGCACAGAATTTTATTCAAGTGTCATTTTTCAAATGAATTTAAGATTTTATGTGTTTCAGTATGTGTGTTACTAAAATGAAGTCTCGTCCTCTTATTGGAATAAAGCTTCTTGGTGTGGTGATTTCATTGTTATGTCATATTGTCTGTCGTACGTTATGCAGGTGCTCTACAAACTTCACCACTACATCACTTACTGGTAAGGTTGGTATCGAACCCTGGATACCTTGTACAATGGTCAAGTGGTTTACCAACTCAGCTAACGTACTGGATATTCGATAACTAAGTACAAAGTCATGGGACAGCTTCCTACTTAATGTTATGTATCTATAAATTGTATTTTAGTTGTCTTCTACTCGCTATGGTACGTCAACCTATATCCATACAGGATTTTAAAATATTTAGTATTTCCGCTACTAATTTATTTTTTTAATTGCTCAGTAGATAAATCGTTTAAAATACTAAAAATAAATATCTAGTCCAATCTATCAGTAAGTACGTCAACTGTATTTGAGAAATATCAGTTTTGGAAGATTATTCCCACATCAGCTACCTTCAAAATACATCAGCGATATATATTTAATACCTTTCAAATCCCAACTGTACTTATATTCAACATCAATGGTTTCAAGCTCTTGATTAGCCCCCCAGTGCCACAGTGGTATGTCTGCGGACTTACACACTAAAAACCGATAGCCCATTGTGCTTAATTCTAAACAAAAAAGCTCTTGATTAACAATTATTTCTCTCTATTAACCATTGTATGATAACTAATTCTGCTGTTCTATCGACGTGGTTTGGTTTGAATTTTACACAAAGCTAAAGGTGGGCTATCTGCGCTACCCGTCCCTAATTTTGCAGTGTATGACTAGAGGTAAGGCAGTTAGTATCTGTGTGCTCCATTCACCCACTACATCCTCACTTAAAAGTAAATAAGTCGTGTAACAACACGTACTGTCAGTCGAAGTTCCAACACCTAAGCTGAACCAACCACTCGGCCTGCCTCCTCACCGTTACGTGATTGGTGAAGTCTTGGAGGATATTTTTGAAGTAAATGACAACAGGTTGATTAAAATAAAGAAAAAGTTGAGGTAGAGAAGTTAGTTTAATGTTCTATAGGTAGGGTAAGTAGAAAATCAAATTGAATAAGTAACTGTGGCTACTGGCATAGACACTACTACTACCAGAATGGATGATGATAATGTGAAGCTGTGCACAGATACACCTTACCCACTCAGGTAGGTTTGTAAGGCACTAGACACCACTACTACCAGAATGGATGATGATAATGTGAAGTTGTGCCAGATACACCCACTCCGGTAGGTTTGTAAGGCACTCAGACCACCACTACCAGAATGGATGATGATGATAATGTGTAGCTGTGCCAGATACAACCCACCTCCAGGTGGGCTTGTAAGGCACTCTGGCACTACTACAACCAGGAGGGGGGATGATGATAATGTGAAGCTGTGCCAGACAACCACCTCAGGTAGGTTTGTAAAGCACCAGACACCACTACTACACACCAGAATGGATGATCATAATGTGAAGCTGTGCCAGATACACCTACTCAGGTAGGTTTGTAAGGCAAGCACTAGACACTATTACTACCAGAAGGGCTGATGATAATGTGTTGCTGTGCCAGATACACCACTCTTAACTAGATTCATGAGGCACTAGAACACTACTACCAGAAGGGCTGATGATAATGTGGAAGCTGTGCCAGATACACCCACTCAAGAGTAGGTTTGTAAGGCACTGTTAGCACCTCCTGGTAAAGTAAATATATAAATGGAATTGTCAAATATTTTACCAAAATAATACCACTCTGTCATATGTATGTTTTTTATGTAAATATAAGTTTTGACAAAAATATTAACATACTAAATCGTTACAACAACTGTTCCCACCTCCTGGAAAGCTTTTCTGTAAAACCAAAGCTGTTTAATACAGTAAACTCTCATTGTTTCGAAGTCGCTAGAACCGAATATATCACTTGTATCGAAGTTGTTGACTGGTCCGACCAACTGTCCATATAAATACATAGTAACAAAAGCCCCTTGAACCGAACTGCATGTATCGAAGTGTCGGCTTGTAACGATGTATAATTATAGTCCCTAGGGTGTGAAAAGCATCAATATTACATCCTTGTATCAAACCAGGTACGAAGATATTTATTTTTTCTTCTTCCCTAAATTAATTGTCACCGCTGCCGGCTCCCGACCACCAGCTACGCCGCTAGCAAGTGCAATTAGTCAGTCTCCGCGCTACAATGTGTGGTGCCACCATCAAAATCTTACACTTGAGAAATAGCGGACCAATGTTTTTTGCAATTATGGTCAATAACACTTCAAACCCCTGCCCGCCCCAACTCACCCGCCCTCCCAGCAAAAATTAGCTTAGATATAAAATTTTCAGATTATGGCTTTAGTAGATTATGCCTGTGCAGCCTGCATACTGTGGCCTATAAAGGCTAATCACAGTCAAATTAAACAGATCATTAATCATTGATCATGGCGAAGCGCAAGCTTGTATCGATAGAAACTAAAATTACAGCAATAGAAGAAGTTGAAAAAAGTTAAAACAAAACAGAAATAACAAAAGCATTTGATGTGCCTCTGAACACTTTGTCAACATGGTTGAAAAAATAAAGAGTCCATATTGTCTTCTCGAGACAACTTTTGTCCCAATAGAAAACGCATGCGAACTGCAAAACATTCTGACCTAGAAGCGGCATTGCTTCTGTGGTACAAAAATGCTAGATCAGAGAATGTTCCTATCTCTGGGCCTGTTATGCAAGCAAAGGCAAAAAAACTTGCTGATCAAATGGGAATCACTGACTTTTGCATGAGTGATGGGTGGTTAACCCGATTCAAAAAAAGACACGACATTCAATTTCTGTACGATCTGTGGTGAGTCTGGTAGTGTAGAACCAGAGCAAACAAACCAGTGGACATCAACAACACTGCCACGCCTGCTAGAAAACTACAGCCCACGGAATGTCTTCAACGCAGATGAGTCTGGCTTATTCTTTAAACTTCTGCCAGACAAGTCTCTTGTTATCAAGGGAGACTCCTGTCACGGCGGGAAGCGAGCGAAGGAGCAGCTGTCTGTTTTGGTATGCGCCAATATGGACGGCACCGAGAAGCTTCCTTTACTTGTCATAGGTGAGTGTCAAAAGCAGGTAAAAATATTTTCCTGTGTTTTCTTTAGAAGTTGTTATTTTATTATTTTCTTCACATTATTGGCATGTAAATGTTTCATTTTAATTTCAAGACATTAACCATGTACATTTCTTTCTTTCTTTTTTTTTAGGAAAGGCAGCAAAACCGCGTTGCTTCAAAGACGTCAAAACCCTGCCAACACCATACAAAGCCAACAAGCGAGCTTGGATGACATAAGATCCATTCACCGAGTGGCTGAGAGAACTTGACCGAAAGTTTGTGCTGCAGTAAAGAAAGGTCCTTATGATAATTGACAACTGCCCCGCCCACTCCAACCCCACTGGACTTAAGGCCATCAAGCTGGTGTTCCTGCCTCCCAATACCACAAGCAAGACACAGCCCATGGACCAAGGCATCATCGCCAATCTAAAACATCATTACCGCACCCTACTGCTACAGCGTCTTATTGATTCAATAGACAATAAAAGTGTTTTCACTGTGACTGTGCTTGAAGCCATGCGACTGCTACGCTCTGCCTGGTCATTGGTAAAGCATTCAACCATAGCCAATTGCTTCAGAACTTGTGGCTTCTCCTCTCCAGAGCCAGCAGAAAACAGTGAGGACCCCTGAGGATGACATACCATTGGCCCAGCTCTTGACACGGCTGAATGACTCTGGGTTTACGGTGGATGGCACAGCAGAGGACTACGAGACTGCTGATAATGATCTGATCACTAGCGCGCCCTGACAGACAGTGATATTGTGGCCATGGTGCAAAATAAACAGACACCAGAAAATGACAGTGAAAGTGAAGATGACGACAATGAGGAACCCCCATCCCAAACACATTCTGCAGCTCGTGAGATGTGCCTGCAACTTCAGAGATATCTTGAACACCAGGCTAACGCAGGACAGTTTATCTCTCAATTAAACATGATGGAGCGTTTTGTGACCAAGTGCCAGAGGGACAGCAGTTCGCAAAAAAGCATTGTGCAGTATTTCAAGTGACTCCAGTTAGACGTTCTTGCTGGTGTTTGTATCCTGTACATTATAATTACATATATCTATATTATGAATGTTATTTTTTTACATTTTTTGTTTTACAAGTGCTGTTAATTGTCCTTTTGAATTTCATTAAATGTGTTTTAAGTGTTTAAACACGTGTGACTTCTGAGTCTTTAATCCAATTACCGGTACTGCAACAGCCGTCAGTTATAGGGCCTACCATTACCAGACTTGGCTAGTGAATGAAAAAAAAAATCCTTTAACGAACTTCTTTTGTAACGAACAATTCTCTTTGGTCCCTACGACTTCGTTACAACGAGAGTTTACTGTACAATAAAAAAACATTAAACTTTTGAAGATGTATCTCATTATAACAATGTGTTTTAACAAAAATAAACATTTTTTTAATTTTTAAAGCAACAATAAAAGAAAACCATTTCTTGTACAAAGATCTTTACTATCAGCTCCTTCTTCATCAGTAATTTTATTTTCAGGACAAGGTATAAAGGCGTCAGAAGCAAAATGTGCCATATGAGTCTTTCCTGGGCACGTAAGTTTGTAATCCATTGTCATAGTGACCAGGAGGACATGGATCTAAAACCGTTAAAAGTACATAGCTGAACATTTATTTACCCAGTGTTAATTTTTATAATCCTAACAACGAGTTTATTATCAAAAAACAAATTTGTTGTATCAAAACTACATGACATTAAAAGTCTTTCATCTTTTTGTTTTTAATGGAAACTATTAACCTTATTGTGTGTAATATATACTTACAACACCTGTCAGCATATCTTCGGTATTCTCGAGGGCAAGTGAGGTTTTCTGCTGGAACATACACTGAAGAAAACAAGAGAAAGTTAAATCTTTTTTAGCTCATTTACTGTCGCCGATAAGTTTGTTTGTTTGTTTGTTTTTGAATTTCGCGCAAAACCACTCGACGGTTATCTGCGCTAGCCGTCCCTAATTTTGCAGTGTAAGACGAGAGAAAAGGCAGCTAGTCATCACCACCCACCGCCAACTCTTGGGCTACTCTTTTACCAACGAATAGTGGGATTGATCGTCACATTGTAAAGCCCCCACGGCTGAAAGGGTGAGCTTGTTTAGCGCGACGGGGATGTGAACCCGCGACCCTCAGATTACGCACGCCTTAATCAACCTGGCCATGCCGGGCCTTAAAAATGTACACGTAGAGGTGTCGGGGATCGTATCCAGAACCTTTCACGTGCAGAGCGAACGCTTTACCACTAAGCTACACTCCTTACTGTCGTTTGTGTTCATAAACAACATTACGAATATTGCTGTCTTCACGATCTCTAGTGATAACAAGAGGCCTCGTCAGTAATAATATGGTCGATAATGTGTTGTTTTAACAAATGAGATTACAATTAAAAGTTTCAATTTAAATCCCTTTTAACTACTGGTTAAAATCATAAGAATCACTAAATCATAAGAAGTGTAAAATCATTTAGAAAGGAATAAGCCCAAAGGACATTTTCGCTTGAAGTGGTTGTTCAACTCTTTTATTATCGGAATATCTTCTTGCTTCACAAACCTAAGTATTTAATACCCATGCTATACATATTTTATAATGAATAAAATAATTCCGTTACTATTGTCAAACCCTACAAATGGGTTCTAAGATTAAAGAATATGTTAGATGTAAAATTCGATTTTTGCATACTACTAATTTAAAATCCGTAATGAACAAATTAAGAAAAATGTGGGATAAATATCTGCAAACATATCTGATTTTAAGAAAAAATATTTGGTTTCATTGACTTCTAACTCTCCATCAATTCTTTATAGTATTAAAATAACAAACATTTGTGTTAAAATATCTAATTTGTATACGTAAATATAAGTGTAGAGCTAATTCAGAAAATAAGAGTCGTACGGCAATTGTATTAACAATCTGGAACCATATTATACAATCTAAAGACAGATCGAGCATGGTCTGTATAAGTGAGATACCTTACATTCTTAGGTTTAGAAAGTTTAAAGTAAACATTGTATTTGTGAGGTTGATTTTACGAAGAGCATCATATTTACTTTTAACATTGTTAACTGCTTAAACAGAAGAATCACATTTTGTATAACTGACCAACGCATTCAAATGAGCTTAAACAAAAATATCGCAAACATATGGTTATATTAATAATCAATATTGTCAGTTAATTCAAATGCTTTCCTGACAGTAAATATAGAGGGAATTCATTTTTAATCAATACACATTGTGGGTGACATTAAATTCATAGGTAACGGCTGAAGTACATTCAATATCGAGAAGGGTGATTTCGATTTAAATGTTATTTGTGTTAAATTAATAAGGTTTAATAAACGAAAATAAGACCTAAAATAAAATAAAATAATTTTATTTACCTATGACATTATGTTTGTAATCACTTTCACCATTTCCACATGTGTAAATTCCCGCGTTTTCAAATTGCACATCAGTCAACAATAATTCGCTGCCATCTTTCCTTTGTATTCTCTCCCTACTTGTCACTACTTCATTCAGAGGTGTGTACCAATTTATCAGTTTTCCTTCTTTATTATGAACATCTTTTGAACAGATTATTGTAACAGTAGAACCATGTATAATTTCGTGGTATACTGTAGACCCTGAAGCAAGCAGTAAACTAATGTAAATGTACATTAATTCACTTAAAATAGCCATAGATATAATTATTCTTGTTTTCACTGTAAGGCCTTATATTTAACTTTCTTTTCTGTTTCTAAGTGAAATATCGCTGTTGCTATGCGCATAAAATGTTCTTGTTTGAGTGACGTCATGAACTGATGTGATGTAATATTGTTTAGTGAATAGCTTGATTGACAATAGTGACATAAATATTGTTTGTTGATTTCATTAATTTAATGCTATACGAGAAGTATCCATGCTAGCCATCCCTAATGTAGCAGTGTAAGAGTAGAGGGAAGGAGCTAGTCATCACCACCCACCGCCCACTGTTGGGCTATACTATTACTAAAGAATAGTGGGATTGATCGTATCATTATAACGCTCCCAAGGGCGAAAAGGCGAGCATGTTTGGAGGGACAAAATTCGATCCCGTGACCCTGTGATTACGATTCGAACGTTTTAACTATCTGGCCATGCCGGACCTGAAAAAAAGTATTGTTGTCTTAATTAGTCTGAAGCAACTTTGTTGTTTTGATAAAAATCGCGTAAACTACATATAGTATCAGACTGGACATACAAATGGCGTTTTCAGAAATATTTTGTCTCTCATTATTATTGGTATATAGCAGTTGATGCGATTCGTTAACATAAAAAAGTTCTTATTGCTGTTAATCACACTAGTGTTTTAATTTTACTAATACTACTTATTGTCAATACGTTCTAGACGTACTCTGTAGACTATGTAATAATAGCTGGATTTCATTACCGAAAGATCTTTTCTCAACTGTACTCTCGCAGAGGGCAAAGCGCAGTTAGCCCACTATAGAATTGTACTGAATTCAGAAATCTGCACTACAAAATAAAATAATTGTGAAAAATTAATTGATTACCAGAGTTATTCAAGTTTGTAAATACTTATTACAAAAATCCAGATCTGTTTAAAATATCGTGTAGTTATTTTAGTTTCTTAATTCTTTTTGTCCGGTCATACGCTATAAAAAAAAATATCCAAGACTTTAGCATCTCATACCATCAGCATAATTAAACAATTATATAAAAAAAGTACTTTTACACTGGGTAAGTATATCGTGATATGTTTGTTTTGTTTTCAGTTTTCGTAAAGTTACACAAGGGCTACCTGCGATAGCCGTCCCTTCTTCAGTAGTATAAGAGTGGAGGGAGGGTAGTTAGTTCTCACCTCCCAGTGCCAACTTGCTAACGAATAGTGATATTGCACGTCACATTATAACTCCACCATCTCTGAAACGGCTAGCACGTTTGGTGTGACGGAAATTCGAACCTAAACCGACTACATGTTCCCATTTTACGCATGTCTATCTTTATTTGCTGTTAAGGTACTTTTGCACCTAGCATTTTAAAATGTCCATTTCTCAGTTAAACTACCAATAAACCGAGAAGAAAAGCATCCAAAACTTAAGCACAAATCATTTAACAAACTGGTAATATAAGTAATGTAAGCTTTCGTTAATTCATTATTTTTTGTTACTGTTACATTTCAGTTTTTTGAAATGTTCTTTTATATTTCTATAAATGTTTAATAAATATCATCATAGAACTTCGTCTTTGAAACGTGTTCTAGGTTCGTAGAGTGACGTCCACATAACTTATGTTATGTTTTACTTTAATTATCTGTTTGAAGAAAGAAGCATCATTCAGAATGATAATTTGGTTGTTATATATCCAGCTCCTCTAATCGCTACAAACCTCATAGGGAAAGCTACTAATTCTGCCATCAGACTGTCATATAAAGTTAAGGTTTTTTTGTTGTTTTTTTTCAGTCTTCAACAGAATGTACTTCGTGATCACGAGAAACCTACTTGATGTAACAATGTATTTCAATACGGACAGTGTGGGTATTAAAACTTTTATTAAAATAAAGTAGACAAAAAGGCTTCAAACTTCTTATGTCATCTTCAGGTTAACAAAGATAATTTGAATATTTCTGTATTTTCTTTAGACGACACTTTACAACTATGTTTTTGAAGGCTGACTTAATTTCTTTGTGTGTCCCCTTCTTTATACACATACATTTCATGATAATATTTCACCACAAGAAACAAAATATCTTTCTGTCTTTGACATTTGATATTACATTATTGATAACCATCAGAAAATAAATATTTAATCTTCTGTTTTATGTATAATGCCATCTCGTTCACAGGATGGCTTTGAAGTTTTTTCGGAACATAGATTTAAATCGGCTGTCACTCAGTTTACTTTAACTAGCTTAAGGAAATTGTTTTGATCCACAATGTTTGGTTAGAAAAACAGTTAAATTGTAATAATTATAGGACATTGTATGCCTTGTGTTTATTATTGATTGTGCTCTAAATTGTGTTTGAAATTAATAAATAATTTTGGAAAAAAATCAAAAACATCACCATTGAAAATTTGGGTTAGCATCTCACAACACTTTAAATCTTTGACAACAAAAAGAATTACAGCATTCACAATTAAGTACTAGATTTTTGTTATTTTTATGTACAAATTTGGTTTGTTATAAATGAAAAAATACTTATTAGGTAACGTTAGAAAATATAAATGAAGAAATAGATTAATTTTTTTGCAATATGTGTATATTGTATGAAGATCGTGTGTATTACATAATTTTATGCTGTAATTTGAACTAAGTGTACATAAGGTTATTCCTAACTTGTTACATAGGCTTAGTATAAAGGAAGTTGTCATATTTAACTGATGCAAGCCTGACGATAGTCGGGATAAATAATGATAAGCTTTTATTGTAATCTGCAGGGATTTTAGAAAGGAAAAAATATCATTTCATATTTTTTTGGTTACAAGGTTAAACAAATGGCCTAACTTCATGTAGTGTAAGTGTAGAGAAAATAATACATAACATACATTTTTACCAAAAAATAAGTTGATATTCAATTAGAAGATTGTAGAAGCTTTGCAAATGAAATTTGGAAACTGTAATATTAAAAATATATAAATTGTATTAATTTTAGCATGAAAATCACCTTGCTCTTATACCAGTCAAAGTTTACAATTGAGACAACTCTTTATAAAAAAAAAATTATTATGGATATTTTTGAGTTTCTCAGTTATTGTATGCACTATATTTTGTTTGATAAGAATCACTTCAGTGTTTGTTCCTTTCAATTTTTTCAGGGAGTATTTTGGAGTTAAGATAAGCCTGTACTTTGTTTGGCTTGGATATTACACCTGTATGCTGATTCCAGCTTCAGAAGGAGGAGTGTTGTGTTTTCTGTATGGGTGCTTCACCTTGATGAGTGATGCTCACAGGTTTGAATAAGGGGGGAGAAAAAAAGAGTTACCAAACAGTTTATTATTTTTATAACTCATGTTTGATCATTTTCTAAATTATACCTCAGATAAATCAGTTACTTAGAGCTATGTGATTGATGGAATGTGGTAAGTGATTAATCACTGGACGTAATTAATTATTTTCACACAAGCTATTTGTAGCTGGAATAATTGTAAAGAATAATAATTGGAACCATTAATTTTTATTGGTTGATGTGTTTTGAACCATTAAAATATTTTAATAATTTTTGTGATAAATTGATTTAAACATAATTTCAATTAGTCAGTTATTTTATGTGTCATTATCATTGAAATTGATAGTTGTATATTATGATTGATATAAATGTACAGCTGTACTGTGTTTATTATATAAACTTGAAACAAAATTGCATTTTTTTACAGTAAGGACATTTGTGAAGACTACAAGAACATCATTTTATGTGATGTAGATATGGAATATCAGGACAGACATGCACTTTTGTCAGAATAACTCATCTTTTCGACATTGATGCTGCTGTATTTTTTGCTGTTTTTATGTCACTCTGGGGTAAGAATAATATAGATTTACATGTTAAAGTTGAATAAATATTATTCTCTACTTCATACTCTGTTAGAACTTTCATGCACAAAATATCAAATTTTTTGTTATTTAGTTTTAAGACTTTTTTTAAGTAATGCTTTTCTTGTGTCTATTTTCTTTTTTGCATGTTGACTATCCAACATGCATAGTAATTTTGATTTTATGATTAAAAATACTTGTATGCATCAAAAATGTTCAAATTTCACATTGAAAATTTTATAACCTCCAGATAATTATCAAACATTTTTGTACAGAAAAAAACTTAATGTTTGTCTGTTATTTTTGCTAATGAAACTCTGTATAGATAGATTTGACCACTATAAACAATTACGAAATTAATATAAATAATGCTTTTTTTCATTCTGAAATAACTACAAACTATAATTCATATAAAATAGCTTAAATTTGATAACATTAAACATTTATGTACAAGGGAGGACAGAAAAGTGCCCTCCCTTGAAAATGTTGTTAATTTATTTGATATCATATTTGAACAGATCTCATGAAGTGCATTTTACACATTTTTCTATTATCTAATAAAATATATAACAAATTAACAGCATTTTCAAGAGGGGGGCCACTTTTCTTGTCCACTCTCTGAATATACATTTATTATTTTATTATATTGATCTCTCAACTGTGCCTGGATAACAGTATAGAAGTTACAATGACATGGTGCTTGTGTGCTCATGTTACTATGTACAGTAATATAAAACTGACCTTTACAAAGGACCTGAATTTTGGGAAAGTAACTCACTAAGAAAATCCTCATGAGATGTGTAGTAATGGACACCCATAGCAAAAGGGTTACTTCAACATAAAAACGTCCAACATTGTATATTTACACTACTTGAAATGGCCTTAATTTCAAACCAACATAAAGCACATCAAATTTGCTTCACATCCAAGACTTCAAACTTCTGTAACTAAAATCTCCCATCAAAGACTTCAACATAATTCCAAAAACATGTTATTACTTTGAAATTTCTTTATCTGTAATTTGGGACTTTTCAAGGAAAAAAGAAAACACTTTACAAAGTTTTTAATTACTAACACTTTGGTGAACAAAAATAGTTGAATTAATTGTCACAAGTCACATCAGTTTAAAGAGTGATTTATATTCTGTTACAATTTCTGTCTTTACTGATGATAAACCTTTCACTTTGTTTTTATTTACTTTCAGCTGTAATATTTCTTGAATTGTGGAAAAAGTATTTGGAAATAATTACCCACCACTGGGATATGACTAGTTTTGATACTTTAGAGGTAATGTGTACCTTAGTAACTAACTTTATCACAATGGGCTTGTGTATTTAACATCAACTTTTAACCATGGCAGTATACCAACTGTGATTCTGAAGGTACTAGTTGTGTCATCACAAACTTTGACAGTAATCATAAAAATATTTTAATTTTTTGTTGTCATAGTGTTGACTGTTCTGATTACAAAGTGATTTTTTATGTTAAAATTAAAAATACTTCATTTACAAATTTTCAAATTTCACTTATGTTGTTCTTTTAACCTCCTTAATAAATATCAGATGTTTGCTGTCAGTAAAAAGTTTATTTTATCTGTTATTTTACAAACTATAACTCTAAATGATCAGTCAATTTAAACACCCTCATAACCATCATAAAAATTATGAAATAATTGTAAATTACATTTTTATTGTGCTAGAATGACAGCAAATTGTGACCCTAAACTGTGATAGTTTATCCTAAATAACTAAAAACTTGTGACATCTGTTTATTCTTAATCTCATAGTTTTATCGACTTTTGAACCACATGTAACTATTAAT
The DNA here is from genome assembly GCF_004210375.1 of Tachypleus tridentatus. NCBI lineage: Eukaryota > Metazoa > Arthropoda > Merostomata > Xiphosura > Limulidae > Tachypleus > Tachypleus tridentatus. The sequence continues at coordinate 273,645,973 of NC_134837.1, forward strand.
ACTTCATCACAAGTTTTAAATCACTTGGTGAACATTCAGCTCATGTTACCCTATTGAATTACATTAAACAATATGAAGAATAATTAATTGTTATTCTTTATTTTAGCTAATCCAACAACTTTTTTGTTTTTTCATTTTAGTTACTTTTATAGTAATAAATAAAGAATATTCATGAAAAACATAAAATGTACTGTTTACCAGCATCTGTTTTTGTTCTTTACTAATGGCACTACCACACTATATGCCCCCTGTTAGTACAGCAGTAAGTCTATGGATATACAACATCTGAGAGAACTATTGGTAGCTTGTAAAAGAGAGGCTGTGATTGGTGTGCATGCCAAATGACTCTAATTTCCTAGTGTATGACATCATAAATAAATAAAATAGAAAGCTGTAAAATTTTTGCCTTGTCTGAGTAATAACTACAGTGGAACCCTTCTAAGTGGCCATCCACCAGGTTTGGTCACCCTTGAAAGTGGTCATTCAATCACAGTCCCTTTTGTTTACATAATCCTTAATTATGTACAGTGGAACCCCTCTAATCAAGCCAGTTTGTCTCAGTTCCGAAGGTGGCTGCTTTAGAAGGATTTCACTGTAATTTACATAAAATCATTCAATAAGTAAATTATAGAAGAAGGGAGAATCTAAGAACTTAAATACAATTAAAATTTGATTCAGTAATTACATTGTGATGTAAAGTTTACTTGTATACATCGATAATAAACTAGCTTAATTACATTTTGAATTTAACTCTGTAAAAGGTTGTGACATATGCAGTTTGACGTTCCTGATGGGTAAATGACCTTGTTTTCCTGCCTTGATTGGGTGTTCAGGACCTTTAACTTTGTTTGTTTCCAGTATTATATTTACAGCTATTCTCTAGTATTTCACTTTGAACATCTTTTCAAACTTTGTCTTATAAAAATAATATTTGAATGTTTTCTAGAGGTATTCTTTTGAGAAAGTTTCTCAAAAATACATGTTTAAAAATGTAAATTTCATAACACACAGATATGATGTTTTACCTGAACTCTTGATCATAATGTGGTTTGTTTTTATATCACCAGGAACATCCAAGGCTAGAATATTTAGCTAAGTTATCAACATTAAAGAAAAGGAAAGTAAATTTATTACAAAGGTAAGAACATCACTATTATCAATTTATAATAAACATCAAAACAAAAATCTGACTTTTTGTCCAGTTTTTCCATTTGTTTTGTTTTTATACAAGATCTATCTGTTGATGATGATAGTGTTGATTTTCAGATTGTAAGTTTTATGATGACAGTAGAAGTGTTTGGTGTTGGTTTTACAACAAAACTGTAACTAAATATACTCTATCAAACAAAATTAACAAGCTGTGTATCTTTTGTATGAATTTTTTCTTAAAAGTATTGAAAATTATTAAATTTAAAAAAATGCCTTATTCTTCTTGAAAAATACAGTTATTTTGGGTAAATGGTCTTCAAAGGTATAATTTAAAGAAGGTGATAAAACTTTTTTTAAAGTAATTCAGTATAAATGCACCACATATAGTTTAAAAGATAACAAAGTATAAAAAATTAATGTTAATAATAAAAGTTTAAAAGATCTTGATAGAACATTGTTTGAGATTGAAAGTTTAAAATGTGAACTTTTATGCTTGTTTGAAATGTTCTTATTTAAAGTTCCTGGCCTGGCTGCCAGGTGGTTAAGGCACTTGACTCGTAATTATTATGTGATGGTCAATCCCATTATTTGTTTGTAAAAGAGTGTCCCAAGAGTTGGCAGTGGGTGGTGATGACTAGTTGCCTTCCCTTTTGTCTTATACTGCTAAATTAGGGACAACTAGCACAGATATCCCTCGTGTAGCTTTGTGTGAAATTCAAAATAAAGCAAATCATTTAAAGCTCATTAAATTTTATCCCTTTTTTTAAACAAAACAAAAAAACAGGTTAGATGTTCCAATACCTAATTTGTGGTTTTATTATCTCCTTCAAAAATAATGTAAATTGAACTTCAGAAGGAATATTACAGCAGTTTTTTATCAGTTCTGGTTCTTTTTCTAAGGCCACGTGTTTGAACTTTATTTCTTACAAGTTATGAAAATTTATTACTTAGTTTTTTACTGATGTGTTTTTCTAAATGCTTCTGTGATGTACACTGTAACATGTAAATGAACCATGTGTTTCCTTTTGAAAGAGACGAGTACCACACACCATATTTTCCTGGTCTGTGATGTTACTACTTGAGAGTATTTATTTATGAATTAATTTGAGTATATAGGTGTGTACACTAAAGTTATGTAAACGTTTAAGATTTCAGATTTAAAGAAGAACCAATTTTGAGAACAATGAAGTTTAGAAACAGGTTCAATAGGTAATGAAGACTTTATTTAACACAGTAACAGTGTTTGGTCTTCAGTGGGAATGAGAAACTTATCTATATACAGTAATATGTATGTATGTGTATGTGTACATTATTATCAAAAATTATTAATTTGGGAAGCGATGTAGGGATCGTCGGAAAATTTGAATCAAAATATAAAAATTGTATTTTCAAGCTGACAACTCGGGACTCTTAAAAAATAAACAAACTATTTTGATAAGTACTGTAGGCATGGAGCTAAAAGAGGGGTTTATAGCTTAAAAAAATAATACAGACATTACTTCCAGCTGTAATTATTTATTTTTTTAGAGACTTTAGCTATAGGCTTGACAATACAGTCTCTGTATTTTGATTCATGTTGTTTCTTTATTTTTCTGACAGTCTAGAATGAGTTTTAATTATATTGTTACTTAAGTTGATTTTTATATTCATTTATACAGAATACATTCTAAACTTCACAAGTGTATGTGCATTCAATTGAATGTTACATATTTCTTAACAGTTTACTGTTACTTCTGTTTTATGTTCCACTCATCCACCACATATTAAAAATAAATAACAAATGTACAAGAGAAAATAAACATATTTACTGGTATACACCTGTAACATACAAACTGTAAAATTTATATGCAAAAACGTCTCATTTACTAATACCGCCCTCTACATTTCGACACACAGTTACACAACCCCTTTCAAACATGTGGTCAGCTTCCGGTCAGTTACTTCTTTCTTTGTGAACCTGACGATGACCGAAGAAGGTCAAACGTTGTTCGCTCTTCTATGTAAAATATTTTCTCAACCCAAACGAGCCGTTTTTGCATATAAATTTCTCAACAAGTGGGTTTCTCGACATCAGTGATTAAACTGTAAAATTGTTCTGAAAGGACCATTGTGAAGGTAAAGATTGTATGATCACAAATTTAATGAGTAGCTTCCATCAGCTTGTACTGTTATGTAACAAAATATGAACAGCAACAAAGGAATCTCAACACAATGGAATAATGTTTCTTTCAATATAATACAACAAAGGTTAGTGCAACATAAACATACACAGTCACATGCTTACTTTGATAGGTTTACATAACAAATATGTTTGTTCTTCAACAGCCTGCTGTATACAAGTGTTTTTTAGAATAAGGCAACACAAATAATTCATTCAGTGGCACACTTTGCTAAATTGCCAATTACCAATAACATTTACCACAACTACCTATTTAAAATTGCAATAGCTATGTGAAAGAGTAATATATGCAGTGGTAATAAATACTGAATATGTACTTGTGACTTCTGCTAAGTACAAAAGACAGTAGAAGAATTTCTAATGTGATATTGAATAGCAACATCTGTTATGGTAATCATCTAGTGTCAAACACCTGTTGACATATTGCCAGGGAAATAAACTTGAGTAATAATGAACAACAGTGGCTTGAATAACAATATTCAACATCAGAATCCCTAATTTTGTTGTGGATGTTTTCAATAAAAACACTAGAAATGCACAAGCTGTAGTTTCCAACTGATATACATACTAGTAAAACACTGGATTTTATGATGGCTAAAAATGAAGAACTTAGAAAATTTCATACTGTGACATAATTAAGGATGGGGAAGTAAGTTTAAAAGTACTGTCAGTTTCTTGCAGAAATCTCAGTGGAGTCCTGTAACACAATAAATATCATTTGAAATAATTTTATAGTGGAATCAAAATGGTGAGTTGTTGCTTGTGTAAACTGTCAGCAATAGATCTACAGTTTATTTGCTTACATTTTTTTATTTTCTCTATTTGTGGATTTTAAATATGTAGTTTTTAATTATCTCCTATGTTGATTTTTTTAATGCACAGCAATGAGAAAATATGTTTAGAGTGAGACATGACCCCACTAGGCACGTATAAAATTATTCCAGTAGAAAAACAGCTCTTTCAAATAAAACAAGTGTTTAAAACATCTCCTTAAATAACGAGTTGTGTGTTTTTGAAGTAATTATTTCTCAAGGTTTTGTGTAAACTTGTTTAACGTAAGTCCACTCAGAACAATTTTGCATCTGTTATGTACTTATAACCACATAACACATCTTTCACTGAAAAATAATTAATTTTTAAGTAAGTCATGGACATTCACAGTATTCCATATAGCATATCTGTCAATGTTGTGGTTCAAAATGCTCAGTCGATTTTGTTGTAGTTTTGTGTAACAATAACATGAATAAAAAATAATATGATTAAGTAGGCAAATTTTAATTTTGTCTCAACAATCATGAAATTATGTATTTTGCTTATTATCAATCTTTTGGTGGTCCAATCTATTTACAAGAAAGGTTTTCAGTGGTGTTTCAAGAATAAGTCTACTTTTAAAGGTTTTTTTACCCAAATGATTAGAGATCACTAAAAGGCTTAATAGAGATATCCTAGTACCACAGGTGGTACTGTTTTAGAGTAAGGCTGCATTCTAAAATTAAGATGATTTTATAACTTCATGGTCATTGATTTTTTGTTCTATGCTTAAAGTAAAATTGTTTTTAAAAGATGCACTTTGTAAACTTGGGAGGATTTTTTATTATTTTCAGTGAATCCAGTTTCCAATTTTCTGTAGTATAGCATTCGAGACAGTTATTTCTCATAATTATGTCTTCACAGAGAGGTGTACTGTATTTTAAGATGGCTGGTATGGGTATTAAAACTTTTATTACAATAAATTAGAGAACAATGTTTCAACCTTCTTAGGTCTCTTAGGCCTTCAGGATAACAAAAAGAGTTTTAATACCCATAGCAGCCATCTTGAGATACATTTTTACTTCACTTGGGTTCCTCATCATCATAAGAGAGATACAGTTTTTCTGTTGTTTCATCTTCTTCCAAACCCTTTTCAATCGACTGCCATACCTACATATCTTGGCAGATTATCTTGAAACTTGGTAGGGACATACTTTGGTCCAATATAATTTATTTATTTTATTATATTAATATAGGTATCAAGGCGTTTTTTTATATTGGTTTATTTTGTGTTTAAGTTGTTGTATAAGTAAGGCTTCTTTAATTTTGCATTTATTTATGTTTGTTTCTTTATTTAGTATTTGAGTGTTTTCTTGGTTGTTTTGTGTTTATTTGACTTGCAGTGTTTGAAAACGTGTGTAGATGATTTTATGTTCTTTGAATCTGGTTTCCATTTTTCTATTTGTTTCTCCAATATAGAAGTCGTGGCAGTTATCACATTGTATTTTATAAATAATGTTGGTGTGGTGTTTGTCAGAGTAGTTTTTACATAGAATAGACTTCAGTTTTGTTCCTGGTTTTTGAATACTTTTGGTATTAACTGGAATGTCATATTTTGTTACTAGTTTCTGCCAAATGGTGGTTATTTGTCTGCTGATGTCAGGAATATATGGTATGCAGCAGAATATGGTTTGGTGATTTTTTAATTCGTGAGATATATTTACTTTTATTGGTTGATTTTGCTTTCTGTCTGGGTGTGTACGTATAATATTTTCTAAGGTTTGTGGAGGAAACTTATTGATGTTGATGAAGTATTTTTTTCATTTTGTAAAATTTATCGTTAATTTTATTTGGTGAGCATAGTTTTATGGCTGTGTTTATTTGGTTTCTTAGTATGTTGAGTTTTTGTTTTGTTTCATGTGCTGGGTGCCAAGGAATGTATAGTCCAGTATGGGTGATTGTTGAGTGGATTTCTGTTTTGAATTGTTTATCGGTTCTTGTAATTTTGAGGTTAAGAAATGATATTTGATTGCTTTCTTCCTGTTCACATGTGAAGTTAATGTTGGGATGTATAGAGTTAATGTGATTGAAAAAATTAAGTAGGTGTTCTGTAGATTTGAATTCCACAACCGTGTCATCTACATATCTGTACCAGTATAGTGGTGGATGTAATGCTGTGTTAATTGCTTGTGTTTCAACTTGTGTCATAAAAATATTGGCTAGAACTGGTGATACTGGGTTGCCCATGCTTAGGCCATTTGTTTGTATATAGTTTTGGTTGTTGAACATGAAGTTTGTCTTTATCGTGGTGAATTCTATGAGGGTTGCTAATTGGTTGCTGGCAATGTCTATAGTTGGGTTAGGGTCGTGGATATAGAGTTCTAAGGCTATCTTGCAGGCTTCAGTGGTTGGAACTTCTGTAAAGAGGGATATAACATCGAAACTGGCCATTAAGACTTTATGATTAAGTTGATTTAGATTAGGCTGATGTTTCATATTTGGAGAATGCCCATGCTATGTATTTACCAAGATTGTAATTAAATAATTCATATGTGGACATTATTGGTCGTAATGGAATAAAGTGTTTGTGAAATTGTGTTGGCTTTTTCCATTTTTAGTAGTAATTTGTTAAGTTGCATCTCGTGTCTTTGTTGGATTTGTGTATTGGTTTAAATTTGTTCGTGTCTGATAGGATGTTTTTCATTTTTTGGATGTATTCATTCGTGTTCATTATGACTATAGCATTACCTTTATCTGCTTTTAGAATTTTTATGTTTTTGTCTTGTTTTAGGTTTTTAATGGAATTAATGCCTCTTTTTGTAAGATTGTTTTTTAGTTTTCTGTTTTGTGAAATTATGTTGATGGTTTTGTGAGAAAATTCTTTGAAAAAATCGTTTAAGATGTTGTTTTTAGGTGTTTCTGGAAAATATAAATTTTTAATTTTACCTGGGAAGTTTGACTGTTGGATGTCAATAAAATTATCTAAGTTATCTTCTTTTTGTTGGTTGTTTCCTTGATTTGTTCTCTGTAGAAAGTATCACAAGTCTCCTGCATAGATTTTCTAAACACGTTTTGATTTCTATGGTTGGAATGTTCCTAGGTGCTATTGCAAAGTTGAGTCCTTTGTTAAGTAGATGTATCTCGTCTGTGTTTAATTGTCAGTCAGATCTATTAATTATGAGGTTAGTCAACGGTTTGTCGTTTTGGTGTCTTTTCTGTTGTTTGCATCTTAGTTTTCTAGTTTTTTGTTGTGGCAGATCTTTTTGTTTCTGCCATTCTTAGTATTGATTTGGTTTATGTTTTGTTGTATAAGTCTGTAAATCTCTGGTTTAATGCAGCATGCCAGTTGATGGTCTGGGTTCCTTTTTTGTTTTTGTAAGTCATGTAGTTCTTTGTATTTTGTGTTCAACATGGCCTTAAATAGTTTTTCTGTATTAAATTTTGAATAATGTTTGTGTATTTATTAATTTTTTTTTAAAGTTTTACCTTTACAAAATTAGGGGTTAGTTGTTCCTTTCTACATTGTTGAGTAAAATTGTAGAAACAACTGACTTACTGTTAACCTTTTCTAGATTTATAGAAGAATAGCCACCTTCCTTACTGAATTGTGTAAGTTTTACCTGTTTCTAATTTTGGCATTTCCAAAATGGACATAGGTTATTTTGTTCATCATTTAGAATAACAAACTTTAACCAGAATCTGACTGCAAAAGTTTTTATCTCTATTTATTTTAGTGCCAGATAAATACCGTTACAGTCATACAAAGTTTATCAGAATAATTTATACATCTTGAAAAAACATACACATTTTATTGGTGAATGAATACAAATTATGCACACTTTTCAAAACAGAACTTATTTCTTTAGAATATTAATTTATGCCACATTATGCATGTTATCTAAATTTTTAATTAACTTTCTGTTTGTACAGAATGTAATAAAATAACATAAGAAAGTAATTATGTCCCGAGTCACGCCAAACATGCTCACCCTCCCAGCCATGGGGGTGTTATAAGTGACGGTCAATCCCACTTTTCGTTGGTAAAAGAGTAGCCCAAGAGTTGGCGGTGGGTGGTGATGATAACGTGCCTTCCCTCTAGTCTTACACTGCTAAATTAGGGACGGCTTGCACCGATAGCCCTCAGTAGCTTTGTGCGAAATTCCAAAAAACAAACAAACAAGTAATTATGTATAAGTATATTAAACATCACTAAGAGCATACTTTCTTATCACTTTACCAGTCTTAGTTTTATTATTGTTCAAATCTGAGTGTTTTGTTAAATAAACTTGTGGATCAGTGTGAAACACTGTAAAGTATATTTAGTTGTAATACCATATAGTCTTGTGATCAAAGTAGTGAAACTGTTCTCATTGCTAACATATACAGAAATACATGAAAATTGTTTAGTATTTAAGTATACTTATGATAGTTAGATGGTTATTTGTAACTTTTAATTTGGTTTATGTATTTGATTTAGTGACAGTTCATGGTGAAGAAGAGTAAATATCATTTACAGTGTACAGGGATAAAACATCACATACAGTGTACAGGGATAAAATATCACATACAGTGTACAGGGATAAAATATCACATCCAGTGTACAGGGATAAAATATCATATGCAGTGTACAGGGATAAAATATCATATGCAGTGTACAGGGATAAAATGTCACATACAGTGTACAGGGATAAAATGTCACATACAGTGTACAGGGATAAAATGTCACATACAGTGTACAGGGATAAAATGTCACATACAGTGTACAGGGATAAAATATCACATACAGTGTACAGGGATAAAATATCATATACAGTGTACAGGGATACTGAAAAGGAAAACTTGTAAATATACATTTCAGAGGCTCTAAAGGCAATGCAAGCACAATATGCAAACAGTGCCATGGATATAGTATTTTAAGTCTTTTCATAAACATTAACATGTTAATATGTAACTCATATTGTCATGTTCATTTTTACCATCCTTTCTTGATTAGAAATACTTTTGCAGTGTATTTGATATTTAGCATACAGCAGACTTGTACATTTTACTAACAGCTTGCAACATCTTGTGTAGATATCCATAATAAATTCAGAAATATAGTGAACATTACATCTGTAATATGGCATTCGTCCAATAAACCACCCCATGCATTTTATGTTAAGGATATATGTGTGTTTTAACATAATTTTTTATAACTTCAACACTTGTGTATGAAGGCTACTAATAAAACAAATTTTAAAATATGGAATTCCATTTTGAAATAAAAATATGAGATAGAATCATGTTAAAATTAATAATAAAACATCTCTTATTAATGCAGCCAGTTTTTGTAGAGATATTACATAAATTGGCTTCACTACTGCATGTTGTATATTTTAAAATTGTCAAAGAGTACTAAAGATGTGTACAAAAACTACCATAAAAAGATATTTCCACTGTAAAACTAGAATTTAAAGCTCTTTTTTTTCTGTTACAGTATGGAATGAAGTTGATCGTTTTGATTTAAAGATTAACATGTGTTTCCTAATGATTTGAGAAATAGTGTTTGCTAATTTTATGGAAACTAGTGTATCTAGATCACAAGTGTCTTGATCAACAGTCATTGGTATCCTACTTCTGACAACAACAACAACAACAAAAATGGTGGAAGCTAAGATAAGGCTTAACATTTATTTAGATCATGGACAAATTAAGAAGAATATGGAAAATTCGTCTTCAGTTCCTATGATTTGTATTTTATTATGACTTCCTCTCCCTCAATACAAAAATATTTGGTCATAGTATTTCTAATTGTGCAAACCTACATTGCAGAAATCTCTCTGCTCTGTGTGACAGCAGCAGAGTAACTTGAAAGCTGGACCTGAACCAGACTTAGAAAGTTTGATATTTATAACTGAGGAAGATAATGAATTTTGTAAATAAGAAATAATACACTTTCAGACAGCAAGATATTTATACTCTAAAGATTTGATTTGAAGAATAGAACTTAATGTTTCACCTAAGAGTTCTAAAAACCTCTGACATGAAATGACAAGTTTAATAGTATTATCAATTGGTTGTCATTAGTGTTAAGGTAGTTTATCAAACATTTTTATTTATGTCAACCTTTTTCTGGTTATTCTTTTGTAAAATAATACTGGTTGAAATACATCACACTCACACTGAACATGAAAATATTAGTGTATAAGGTAGTACTGTTCTGTTAATATTCTTTTGTAAAATAGTTAATACTGTTCTGAAATATTGTATATAGAAATACATCACACTCAGACTGAACATGAAAATAGTTTGATGAAGAGTTTAGACTTTGAAATATTGTATATGAAATACATCACACTCAGACTGAACATGAAAATAGTTTGACTTTGAAGATGTACCTTTTGTAGTTAATACTGTTCTGAAATATTGTATATAGAAATACATCACACTCAGACTGAACATGAAAATAGTTTGACTTTGAAGATGTACCTTTTGTAAAATAGTTAATACTGTTCTGAAATATTGTATATAGAAATACATCACACTCAGACTGAACATGAAAATAGTTTGACTTTGAAGATGTACCTTTGTAAAATAGTTAATACTGTTCTGAAATATTGTATATAGAAATACATCACATCACTCAGACTGAACATGAAAATAGTTTGACTTTGAAGATGTACCTTTTGTAAAATAGTTAATACTGTTCTGAAATATTGTATATAGAAATACATCACACTCAGACTGAACATGAAAATAGTTTGACTTTGAAGATGTACCTTTTGTAAAATAGTTAATACTGTTCTGAAATATTGTATATAGAAATACATCACACTCAGACTGAACATGAAAATAGTTTGACTTTGAAGATGTACCTTTTGTAAAATAGTTAATACTGTTCTGAAATATTGTATATAGAAATACATCACACTCAGACTGAACATGAAAATAGTTTGACTTTGAAGATGTACCTTTTGTAAAATAGTTAATACTGTTCTGAAATATTGTATATAGAAATACATCACACTCAGACTGAACATGAAAATAGTTTGACTTTGAAGATGTACCTTTTGTAAAATAGTTAATACTGTTCTGAAATATTGTATATAGAAATACATCACACTCAGACTGAACATGAAAATAGTTTGACTTTGAAGATGTACATGTTGAAGGTTGTAAACTACTATTCATCAGTTTTTTATATTACATTCTTCAAAGGAAGGTGAGTAATTTGTTAACTTCTGTTAAAATATGAAATGTAGTAGTTTACAAAGTATAACAAGATCCACAGTGAAAAAGTACTCAAAATAAATGATACTAAAAGACAGCTAATAATACATAGTTATAAAAACTTAATCTTTTAAGTTGTTTTGTAGACTAACTTATCACTGTTGGTAGAAGTGCTTAAAAATCACGTGTAACATGACTTTTGAAACATTTTAATATCTGTATGTGTAGATGTTTAAATTATGCAATGTGCTAAACTTGTATTTACCTTTATGTGTTTATTTTTTTCTACTTTTGTTGGTTTTATTTTTTTATACAAAGATATTATTACAATTCATATGCAAGAAAAATATGTCTTAAGCAATAAAAACAAACTTGTAACACCATGAAACAGAGTGTTTCCTTTCAAATTCAGATTTTATGTAAGTAATCAAATATTGAAACACATTATTGTTTGTTCATTTTATAAATAAACTTAGCATTATGAGAGGCTCTTTATTTATAAATATTGCACATAATATTAATGTCTAAACTGAATAATATAATTTATTGATGTACCAATCTAAATGTAACAAGTTTTCATTTTAAATAAAAAAATAAAGTTTATACAGGTTCTGTATGTGTCATGAAATTTGTGGAAAGTCAAGAAAAATGTTTTATAGAACTTGAAAAATCAGAGAATTTTCATGAATTTCAAATAGCAGACAAGCTTCTTTCAGAAAGTGCAAGTTGTATAATTATAGCATACGATCGTGTGACATTTCCTGAAGTCTGAGTGTTATACTTAACACTCAGTGTTTTGTAGTTATGTAGCAGTGGGTAGTTGAGACTGTGGTAGTGTGGAAATTAGTTTCTTATAGATGTTTATTTGTTGTTATTCTTTTAATTGTGATTGTAAAATAGAATGTGAAATGATTTTGTGTTGCTTACCAAGTTATTCAATCAGCTGATCAAAACAGGTTACTTTTATATAGGTGACATATTGTGTAACAATGCTTATTTCACAAATTATAATTATCCAGCTACTTAACAGTTTTGGTCGAAGTTAGTCCCAGCCCTTAGATGGTAATCAGTTGTTTTGATGAAACATTTTCCTAAATGGCACATACGTATTTGGTGATTTGTGCTGATTGGCACTTAAGGTCTAGTGCAGCATAACAGAAGATGCTGGAAATGAATTTTCAGATGATCCCTTAACCTCTAAACAATGTATTGGTTAGCAAGTAATATCTTGGTGAGAAAACAAACTTACATGTTATTTTGACTAAAATAACTAAACTAGCTAAAATGTTTTTTTCCATTGATTGTGTTTACAGTGAATTTAATGGTCATTGAAAATTTTATAATAACTTATTGAAATGCCATAGAATTCTTTATATTTTCAAAATGTCCTAAACTTGTACTTCTTCCCCCAATGACACAGCAGTATGTCTGCAAAATTACATTGCTAGAAACTAGGTTTTGATACTGGTGGTGGGCAGAGCACAGATAACCCATTGTGTATTTTGATACTGGTGGTGGGCAGAGCACAGATAACCCATTGTGTATTTTGATACTGGTGGTGGGCAGAGCACAGATAACCCATTGTGTATTTTGATACTGGTGGTGGGCAGAGCACAGATAACCCATTGTGTATTTTGATACTGGTGGTGGGCAGAGCACAGATAACCCAATTGTGTATTTTGATACTGGTGGTGGGCAGAGCACAGATAACCCAGAGCACAGATAACCCAATGTGTATTTTGATACTGGTGGTGGGCAGAGCACAGATAACCCATTGTGTATTTTGATTGCACAGATAACCCATTGTGTATTTTGATACTGGTGGTGGGCAGAGCACAGTATTTTGATACTGGTGGTGGGCAGAGCACAGATAACCCATTGTGTATTTTGATACTGGTGGTGGGCAGAGCACAGATAACCCATTGTGTATTTTGATGACTGGTGGTGGGCAGAGCACAGATAACCCATTGTGTATTTTGATACTGGTGGTGGGCAGAGCACAGATAACCCAATGTGTAGCTTTGTGCTTAATTTCCCACAAACTCATCATTTTAGTTTTGAAATTTTGAGAGATATAAAAATGAAAAAGGACAATCAAGTAATTGTCAATAGTTCATCAATACAGAATTGACTTTTTTATTTTTAAGTTACATGTGAAGACAGCTGTTTATGTTAAAATTTATCTTTTGATGCAACAGGTTTGTTGGGTATCCAGGACATTACAATTCATTGTTTGGATATCGACAAGAGGAAGTATGTATAACATTGTCAGTTTTTTCGTTATATAAAAGTTCAGCTGTCAAAATGTTCTTTAAAATGTTTTTTTTGTTCACAGTTTATTCATAGTACTGTATAATAATTCCAAAACATACTTAACATCTGTTGACACTGTAGCTATTTCTCAATCTCCAGTGTCATTAGCTGCCGGATTCAGTGATTCTTTGAAGACATTGTGTCGGCTGGTATGTGGAATACTTCTGTTACTTTCCTATCTTGTTGTTTACATGATCTTGCCAGTTCCTCTTCTGATGGTTTTCCACTACTTACTGTAGATTTGTTTACCACATCTGCTAGGCTTTTACCAGAAATTAGTATTTTCCTCAGTCATATACTCTTTCATTTCCAAGGTCCTTTTATTTTTCATGGTATACCATTCTGGGGTGAGTGCTTCTGAGGCAGGTATGCTTTCACTTTTCAACTTCATACTAGTAACTACTTTAACTATAATACTACCACCAGTATACAACAGGTTCTGTCAAAATGAGATGTCCTGTAAGATCATTTAGACACCTACCAGATGATATTATGGATTGGCACTCGTGAACATTCATGAATACAGCTAATCTTGCTATTCTTCATGTTGAACAAATTGTGATTGATTTGAATAAAATGTAGGGAACTTGATTCACCTATTGCACAGTTTCCAGAGCTCTGTTTTTATCACCCCAGGCTGCATGAGTAGAGCTTGAGAATCTGTGGTAAACAAGAGGCTTTTCAACCAAAGTTTTTGAGTGTGTTCAATCATTCTTTGAGAAGAGAGCATAGTCAGGGGTCCTCCTTCTAGGGTTCCTGGATGTTTTTTTCATATTTCAGTAAGAGTGGCTCCAGCCTTACTGGAAACCTACTCATAACTTTGGTTCATATTTTGCATACAGTTATCTAGTTGGGGAGTGCAAAACCCTTCTCTTTGATCAGTACTAGTTTCAGTTATCATTCATGGAAGTTGGTTCACTATATTGTAATTCTGAAACCAAAGCAGTTCCATTCTAAGTCCTTGGTTGAGTGCAGGTTCCACATAATTCCAGGGTTAAGTAGAATACACCTTACCTACATGGTTAGGGACTGAGAATGAATGTTCATAATTCCAAACCAGATGAATTCTATTCCTTTGTTGAGTATGGCATATAGGATCCCATCATTCCGAGCCTCAGGTGTTACCTTTTGGACTTATTCAAGTGGAGAAGAGAATCTGCCCACTTAAGTGTTGCTTACTTTCTTGTTGTTATTCTGATGGTGCCAAATGCAACATTTTGTGGTTACAGTAAATATATATATATACACATATCATATTGTGGTCTAATAGCCATAGCCAGCAACATAGGATATAGGTACTACAACCCCTTAATTCCAACCTGAGTCATAGAATCTTGGCTGTCTGGTCAGGGATAGCCTACCTGATGATTACTCATATTCTGTTCTGCCTTTGATATAGGAACTAAGCTCCAAGTGAAGAGCATATCTGTTTGGGAGGTAGGGTGTAATTTCCGCACTCTTGTACCATTTTTCTCTTGGTACATTCCTGTTCAGTACAAGTGCTTTCTGTATGGATCATGCCTACACTTTTATCAATGTGAGATTCTAGCTATAGTGTTGGTGGATCGTAAGTATTATTGGAAACCATTTTCATTATAAGAAAATGTTAACTTCAGATAACTTTACAAAATAAGGATCTTAGAGACTTCTAATTTTTCAGTAATCTTGTAATTTGTAAGAAACTAAATCTGGAATGTAATTACCACTTTTCTGTTCTTTAAGTCATAATAAATAACATGTTGCTGTTTACTTTATTTGTAGTTTTATTACTTATAAAATCCTAGTTTTTTATTTACTTTTGCACTTCTAAAATAATTAAGACAACTTGTCATTTTCATTTATATCTCCTGGTAATATTGAAACATGAATGTTGTAAAATGTCTTTGAAGTTGATATGGTCATGTAAAGATTGTATGCAAAATGGTGTCAGTTGGCCAAAATGGCCATCAACTTAATTAACTTCTAAATACATAAGGATATTATGATTTCAGAATTTAAATAATAAGTTAAAAATAACTGAAACATTGAAGGGAATATTTTACTAATAATTGTGTTGTTTGTTCTTAGTTTAATTTGAAATTTGCAAATAGGATTTGATTTTATACTGTATCTGTAAAACTAAATATGTTCTATAATTAAGGACTTTAGTGATTTTCTTTTCCAATGTTCTTTTTTTGAGTTGTCTCTTAGACACATTCATAAGAATGTTTGGATTTTGAAATTTTCTCCCAGGAAATTATAAGTATCCAACATTGTCACTATGTTGCAGAAATGACACTAAACATAAAGCATTGTAAAACTATCTCCAATTTGCACATCTCAAACAGTGTTGCTACGACCTGTGTTTAGGTCTGAGTATTATTAGGACACCTGCATTGTTTTATTGCTACTAACAGTAGTAGAGATCTGGGCTTAGATAAGATCCAAGGTCAGTAATAATTATTTATACACACACAAATGTAGATTAGATTAGAAAGTAACCTACCTAAATTACTTGTTCTAATAAGCTACATTTTAATACATGTATATAAGCTCCCACATGACCTGCACTGTTTGAGGTAATCTACTTAACACAGACAATAATAACCTACTTTATCAATATGTATATACTCAATCTGAAACCTGGTTAAACAATGTTTTGTTCAATAACATAATAGTAATCAACCAAATAACTATAAGAAGTCCTGTATTTACACTGGTATTTGGGACCTGTAGTCATGGTAACAAAACATGAAATCTTGATTTTTATTCAAAGTACACTTCCTCTTGGAAAAAATAGCATTATTAACCCTTTCTCCATAGACATCTTTTTCTGTGCATGTAACTCAAGGTTTTTGTGAGTTACATTTAAAAGTTGATTAAACTATTTTATTTTTATGATATACTCATAAACAGACATAGCTCATAATCCATATTTTAATAGAATACAAGTTTAAAGATTTTACTTTCAGAAGGCAATATTTAAAATAGAAAAACTAGAATTTTCTTGTGTAAGAATTTCAACATTTTCTCTCAAAGCCTTTTCTTCTTTAATTTATTTACCACCTCTCCAAGAAGTAAAAAATGAAATTTAATGTAAATCACTTATTATGATATAATTTTGCTTAGGCATACTATAATTTTTCATAGCCTTTGATATTACTTGGTTCCAAAGACATGAAATCAAATCCATCTTGCCACACTCACCTGTGACGTCCTCTTTATTAGAAATTACCAATAAGTGTTTGAGCCACTCAATACGGTGTTACTTAAAAACCAATAGAAAGCCATGGTTTTTATCTGTCAAGTGATTTATCGTATTGCAATGTTTCCTGTAAATATAATTCCATATTTTACTTTCAATTCAACCTTGATTGCCATGGGAAATGCAATGTGTAAAATAGGAATATCTTTAGTTTAGTTAGGTTAAATTAAGTAAAATAAGTAACACTGTTACTACTAATAATAATAGGCCTGGTATGGCCAGGTTGATTAAAGCGTTCGACTCGTAATCTGAGGGTTGCGAGTTTGAATCCCTGTCACAAAAAATATGCTTGCCCTTTCAGCTGTTGGAACGTCATAATGTGATGGTCAATCTCACTATTCGTTGGTAAAAGAGTAGCCCAAGAGTTGGCAGTGGATGGTGATAACTAGCTGCCTTCCCTCTTGTCTTGCACTGCTAAATTAGGAACAGCTAGTACAGATAGCCCTTGTATAGCTTTGCACGAAATTTTAAACAAAAATAAACATAAAAAAGGTCGTATTGTGATGCAAAGAACTGAAATAATACTGTAAACAAAATTTTAAAAAATACCAAAAACACACAAACAAACAAAAAACAAATAATATTTAAAAAAATGTTCATGAGTAGCTCGTGCATAATGGAATTCAAAAGCATAACAAGAGCTGCATATTTGTCACATGATTTACAACTTATTAAGGCATGAATAGTAATTAGTCAGGGGTTATAAAGGCAATAAAACAATAGAATTTAACAATGTATGTACATTCACATACTATTATGATCATAAAACTATTTAGTATAAATATAAGTAGTTTAATATCACAATTTGAAGTCCTATTTCTTTACAGGCTTCAGGGGTTACACCAGTAACAAGGCTTCAGGTTCAGATATTACACAAAAAAGTTTGTGATTTTTGAGACTAAAGAAAAGTATTTTTAATCTAAACATGGAAATGAACACTCTGACTAGTATGCAGAAATTCTCTATTTATATATTTATACATATGTATAAATGTATTCATAGATAAATTTTTAGTAAAAATACTCCATTAAAAATATTATCTTTGGTGTGCAAAAAACTTGTGTTTACTTAAAGCCTGTCAAAATGATATGAATGCATTGTAATACTATAACAAGCACAGAATAATTATGAACACATTGTAATACTATAACAAGCACAGAATAATTATGAACACATTGTAATACTATAACAAGCACAGAATAATTATGAACACATTGTAATACTATAACAAGCACAGAATAATTATGAACACATTGTAATACTATAACAAGCACAGAATAAATTATGAACACATTGTAATACTATAACAAGCACAGAATAATTATGAACACATTGTAATACTATAACAAGCACAGAATAATTATGAATACATTGTAATTCTATAACAAACACTATAACAAGCACAGAATAATTATGAATACATTGTAATACTATAACAAGCACAGAATAATTATGAACACATTGTAATACTATAACAAGCACAGAATAATTATGAACACATTGTAACACTATAACAAGCACAGAATAATTATGAATACATTGTAATTCTATAACAAGCACATTGTAATACTATAACAAGCACAATAATTATGAATACATTGTAATACTATAACAAGCACAGAATAATTATGAACACATTGTAATACTATAACAACAATTGCACAGAATAATTATGAACACATTGTAATACTATGAACACATTGTAATATAACAAGCACAGAATAATTATGAACACATTGTAATACTATAACAAGCACAGAATAATTATGAACACATTGTAATACTATAACAAGCACAGAATAATTATAATACATTGTAATACTATAACAAGCACAGAATAATTATGAACACATTGTAATACTATAACAAGCACAGAATAATTATGAATACATTGTAATACTATAACAAGCACAGAATAATTATGAATACATTGTAACAAGCACACATTGTAATACTATAACAAGCACAGAATAATTATTGAATGAATACATTGTAATACTATAACAAGCACAGAATAATTGTTAGGTCAGTTCCTGGGATTGAGCCTGTCATGAGAAAGTTAAACTATGAAGAATCAATCAAAGTTTTTCATGTCAGTCACACACATTCTTTAACGTTTTAGGTTTGAAACATTATTTTTTTGGACCATTTGGTCCTGGACAAGTTATTAGAGCTCTCACTAACTTATACCTTATTGTACTTTTCAGTCTTGTGTCCTTTCTGAGATATTTCATAAAGTGATATGACAGTAATTTTGAAAGTGTTTTTCTACATTTCCTTCTAGTGTAGAACAGGAGGGTGTTTGTTTGAATTCTCTTTACAGTTAGCTATAATTGTGGTAGGGAACCAGTTCGTTAACACCTTGGTGGAAATGGGTGTTCCGTAAGTTTTTAGTTAAAATAGATATTTATTGTAATAATTTTATGTAAGAACATTTTCTATGACAGTTGGCTCATTTTGAGACATAAGAACTGTGCTGTAGTTTTTTTTTGAAAAGTGATTTTGATGTTTTCAAGATTCACAGTTTATTAATGTTCAGTCAAACATGGTGTAAGTCATGTTTCGTCTGATAAGATATAATTTGGCATTAGCACTCCCAAGTAAATACAGTACTAACTCTACTGTTAGTAAACTTAATACAGTTTTACTACTGTTACCTTGTACGTTAAAACACGCAATTACTTACTTTAACTGATAGTAAAAGACTTAGGTCATCGTAAGACTTTTCAAAAAGTTTCATGTTGAATTCACCAAACCTCTGTCATGTCTCTAATATTGATTGTTAGGTGACGAATTAGTGAAACAAATTACCATAAATTATCATAAAAAAAATGAAAAGCGATACGTCCAACATTTGTTTTGTTTGTTACACTTTCTATTTCCTCCTATAACATTTTTTTCAGTAATACTGTGAGATTCCTAATCTCAAAATCAATTTTAAAGTTTTAAAGATCCATTTTTATACAGACTAGTTAAATCCAGTTTCTGGAGTCCTCCGCAATAAGTTTTCGTGTATTTGAACTGTATCTAGTAACCTCAAACTTAACACTGCATCTTACCTCCTATCTTATCTTATCTTATCATAAATGTGATAGTACCTTTGGATATGTTCACTAGTATAAATCCAACTTTTTACAATGCTCGGGCATGGCCATGTGGTTAAGGCACTCGACTCGTAATCCGAGGGTCTTGGGCTCAAATCCCCGTCACACCAAACGTTCGCCCTTTCAGCCATTATAATGAGGCAGTCAATCCCATTATTCGCTGGTAAAAGAGTAGCCCAAGGTAGTGATTACTATCTGTCTTCCGTCTACTCTAACACTATTAAGGACACATAACCCTCGTGTAGCTTTGTGCGAAATTCAAAATAAACAAAAACTTCACACCTGCTTGTAGCGTTTTCAAATAGTTATAGTAATAACTAGAAATCCTAAATTAGCCGAGAATTTAAGGGATGAAAGGTATCAAAATGTATATTAACACAATTATGGACTTCTATTCAATATAATTTGGTCAAAATTACAAAATAATATCGCAAAAGTCTATTGGATGCAAGTAATAAAGTTAATGTATGAAGAAATTAATGTGAAAGTAGCAAACTAAAGTTGCCATATTTAGGTGAACTTTAAGTAGGTATACATGAGTTTTAAAACAATAAAACCTATTGATTAGGAGAAGCTATGTTGCTACTATTTGTTTGATAAGATATCAAAACATATTTTTAATCTTAAGTATCAGATCTTTGTATTTTAACTCAGTTTTATACAAAATGTGCTGAAAAATTCATCTGCTTCCTTACAAACACAATCCTAAATTTCAGAATAATGTAAATGTATCAATAATGTAAGTTGTTTAACACTAAAAATGTCACTTTGAGGTTGTTTTCAAGCTGAACATCTATTATGATGGTTGTTAAATGATTTAATATAAAGTTCTAACAACAATTGGAACCCAGCTTCAAATCTCAAAGCTTATTTTAACATAACAAGTGTGAACGTGTAAATGTTAATGCAAGTACTAATTATCTGGTGTTCAGATACAATAAACTAGTTAATATTTTCTCAAAATGTATTCCACAAAGATACTCATATCTACACACACTATGTTGTTTGTAAGTCTGTCTATGAGATTTGCATGCAACTTCCTCCTTCCAATCCTTATGGAAACAAGATGGCCAAAGAAGGTTTATTCTAAGACAACTGGTAGGAAGCCAAGTCTTGAATACAAGACCTTTTAGTCCATATATGGAACAGGCACAGCTGTGACAGCACCAAAGCACGTGGACTTGGCTGAGGTGTCAATGAGCTCATTCCCACAAGTACTGTCATGGCCAGTTATCCAAACAAAACTGTATGTTAGTGGAAGATGAAGAAGATGGGCCAGTTGTTGCTGTTTAATATTGACAAGAACAGGATGGAATTTAATGTGATTCCAGAGCTAGAATCACTGCAAATAGTACAATCATTGTACTATTTGTACTATTGTACTATGTCATCCAGGGCAAGGTAAATGGCATGCAACTTGGCAGCAAATAACAAAGCAAACACCGAGTCACAACAAACTCTGGCACAGTCCACAGAGTTGCCTAATTTTTGAACCATTTGTGTAAATCGAAATAGAAGAATGGTTCAAAACATGGTCAGCAAATAGAAGACAGTACCTTCTAATCAGGAGTATCTACCATCCTCAGATGGCTCAAAGAAAGGTCACAGGTGTGGATGGTAATAAGCCATGGTGGGATAATGCTGATCAGTGGAGATAGCAATATCATCCAATGACATGCCCAATTCAACCAACTGTCCCTGCATACAAAAGCCTAAAGGAAAAATGACAGACCATCTATTCAGAAAGAGCAAATGGTGGAGGTTAAGAACAGGTTCGTAGGATTTGGTGTACAAGCTTTGGACTGAATAAGTGAGAAAACCCCCATGCAGAGCCAAAGCCCCAGATGGTGAATGGGGTACAGCATCTTCAAAGGTGAGGTCCTGGCAGAATCATAAACTCATTGTCCAATTTGGATCAAATGCAAGCACCTTGAGCACAGAACATTGATCCACTCGCTTAGAGGTGGTAGAGAAGACACGAAAGATGTTTAGTGCCCTCACACACTTGATACATAGCTGTTTGATGTGATGAATGAAAGAAAGCTTACGGTGAAAAATAAACCCCAAGAATTTTGCCTTAAGGACCATGGGAAGAACAACATCACCAAGAGGGAGCTCAAGATCAAAGAAGACAGAAACAAGGTGTTCTCTCATTGTTGAAGTCTTCTGTGATCGTCAATGTTTCAAGTCCAATCAGGTGGTCCAAGATGGTTGGTTGGTTCGTTGGTTGATTTCATGTTTTATGGCACAAAGCAGCTAGGCTATCTGTGCCAAATGTCTGGTAAAAGGTAAAATAAATTAAATGTAGTAAAATGCATAAAAGGAAATGAAGGTAAAACAAAACAGCATTGAAAAATAGAAAAAAACATAAAACCAGTGTTGACACCTAGTTTACAATGTTAAGAGAGAAAGCAGAGTAAAAGAAGTTGTAAAGGACTTTCTTTAGCATAATAGTAATGATCATAACCCACCAGGAAGACTAACTGGTAAGTACAA
The DNA here is from genome assembly GCF_004210375.1 of Tachypleus tridentatus. Classification (NCBI taxonomy): domain Eukaryota; kingdom Metazoa; phylum Arthropoda; class Merostomata; order Xiphosura; family Limulidae; genus Tachypleus; species Tachypleus tridentatus. The sequence goes on from NC_134837.1 coordinate 273,668,417, forward strand.
GAACCACGATCAGTCACCTGCAGTTGGCCTTTCCAGTCCTGGTTCCGGGTTATGTGTCATAAGAGCCATTATCAAAAGGTAAAGTAAAATAAAAGTTTTAAAAGACACGTAGCAAAATCGTAATAATAATTAGCCAAATGTCTAGTAAAAAGGTAAACATAAAGTAAATGAAGTAAAATACATAAAAGGAAATGAAGGTAAAACCAAAACAGCAATTAAAACATAAAATGGCATAAAACCAATGTTGACATCCAGTCTACAAAGTTGTAAAGGACTTTCTGTAGCATAATGCTGATGATCATAACCCACAAGGAAGACCAACAGGTAAGTACAAGAACCACCACCCGTTACCTGAAGTTGGTTCTTTCCAGTCCTGGTTCTGGGTTATGTGTCATTATGGCCAGTACCAAAAGGTAAAGTTATAAAAGTGTTAAAAGACATCTGTATAAATTGGAATGGAAAGATTGTTCTAAAGATGTTCAGTAAACAAAACGGTACTTCCAATTGGGGTATCTGCCTTTTCAGATGACTTAAAGAAAGGTCACATTTGGGGACTGTAATGAGCCACGGTGGGATGGGCTGACCAATGGATTCTGTAATGTTATCCAAGGACAGACCCAATTCATCCAATTGCGCCTGGATGCGAAGACCAAAAGGAGCAATGGCAGATCATGTGCTCTGAAAAAAGTATGGCCCACTGAGGAAGGAAAACACATCCCACATTTTCAGTCAATGCAGCATTTTTTATTTAATTTGTTTTCAAGTTATAACAAACTAACACATGCGTCATTTCTATGATTACTGATATTCCATTTCTGCCATTACTTATGCATCGTTAGTGAAAGAAAAAGTTATAACTTGCATAACTATCAAGGTTTCCCCATTTAAACCCATACAGTTCCCCTGAAGTATATAAACAAGCTTTTGATACATATAAATATCATAGGTCTCAAAATAAGACACTGATAAACTTAAATTATAATGGTTATTCTAATCAAATAATGTATACTTTATACCATACTCTTCTTACAAATTAAATTTTTATTCACTTCTGGAACTCTTCCAACTAATACTACAAAAACTAATACAATAATTAAGTTTTATGCACAATGATACAAAAATATAAAAATGATGAACATCAACAGTATAAATATTTAATACTAAATATTAAGCTATTTGTTAGACCTCAGGCATGAAGCAAGAACATCATAATTCATGGTTTAATTACAAGTACTAAACTAACAAAATTCAAATTATAAAACTATAGAAAAATGGCTCTGTAAATATTATAGACAATATATGTTGGTCTTGGAGGGTATATTTATTCCATAAATTGTTTTGTGTGAATCTAATATTAACTGATTATTTGTGAGACACTATTATCAGTACTATACAGTTAAACTACTTTGCTTGAAACTTAAAGTTATTAGGATACCAAACAATTCCACAACATTAAATGGGTGTTATAATGAAAGATTTTGTTACTTGACTTTGCACAATTGCCTTTTATAAGTTTGGAACTTCTGAGTCAAAAGTATGAAACTACTATCATGATAAAGTATCCAATTAATTGTATTTGTATCTATCACACTTCACAGCTCGTCAAATCACCATGCCACTGAATTACTATTAATATTACGTATTAACGTTATTCATTTACTCATATTATTGTTAATATAGTATCACCACCACTGGGATTCTTCACCAACCTAATTCAAATTATCTTAAGTCTTGGTGACCTTGCATGGCCAGGTCGGTTTAGGCATTTCGACTCGTAATCTGAGGGTCGCGGTATCGAATCCCCGTCGCACCAAACATGCTCGCCCATTTAGCCGTGGGGGCGTTATAAGGTTACGGTCAATCTCACTGTTCGTTGGTAAAAGAGAAGCCCATGTCTTACTGAATCACTATGTCAAGTTTGGTGCTCTTTTATCAATAAATGTGGAAACGTTTAATGAACAGATGCACACGTATAGTGACGTTTATTTAAATAGAAGATGAAGGTTCCAACTCACCCCTCAAGCCATCGTACGTCACTCTGTCAAGTATTTTGTTGATTGGTTACGAAATGAGGAAACGTGGAAAGAAAAGTTATTCAATGATAGTTATTGTCGTTTATTGATAAAACAATGTATTACGTAGCAATAATTAAAAAGTAATGCTTAGATATGAAAATATGTACACATTTATGAAATATAGTTACTACATGACAAGTTAATGAACGATAGCAAGTAAAATAATGAGATTTTGAGAAATAAAAATCTCAGGTAAAATAAGTAGAGCTTGATATTTTTCCATGTTTCCTGAAGGAATAAAGACTATACGTTTGAGTATTGGTGGAATCAGACACAGGATTCCAGTTGAAACGCTCTCCAAATGTAAACTAGGCAGTTCACTTACCACTCCAGCACGTGAACAACATTGGTATCTTCCTGAAGATAAGAAATATCAGTTTCAAGGATGTGGGACCATATTCCCTTTCTTTATTCATTATATAAAGACATTTCATTATTCCTGAAGACGATCAGAGTATTAATACATTCATACAAGGAATTACATGTTATGAAACTGAACCAGCAGAAGTTCTTTTATCACCAAAGCTTCTTCAAGATCAAAAAGAGCGTGAGGATGATTTCATCAGCTGCATTGATAAAACATTAGTGTTTCAGACGGAATTTACTGATCGTGGATATTTAATGACGATTCACGGCTCAAAGAAAAGTTTGATGGAAACTTTACCAAAAGTGAAACCAAAGGCTGACAAACACTTTAAACATCTTGGATGGAAGGTGTCCACGTGTTTTAAAAAGTATAAGTTTGTAAAGACAATATATAATTGCCTTCTGTTTCAATCTGTGTCAAAACTAGGATACACCATCACGTGTTCTTCTGAGTGGCGCAATAAATCAACTGAAAATCTCACTACCCAATGGTCACTTCATAGACAACTAACGCATCATCCGGGAAGAACAACCAAGGCCAAACATGACTACAATTAAAAATGCAGTTCATCGTATCATAAAGAGATTGAAATTTTGGAAAACATAAGAAGTATATTTTAATTTGAATTAGACTTAGTAGTTACTACTTTCAACTTTATGTGTACTAATATTAACCAAATTAATAGTTTTGCTCATGTTATTTGAGAACAGTACAATTTCCATGACTACTTCCTTGAAGTTCATAGCTTTGTGTGGAAAATTTATTTTGATGTTAAAATCACTAATTGAATAAACGTTTAAAAACAAAATTATGTAAAATTTAAATAAAGAAACAGTTACGTAATTCTGCTATTCCTCATTCTATGTTGGTGTCATGTCTTTTTTGTATCTGTAGCTCAAATAAAGATTCTTTTGAAAAACACACGTGTGTGTGTGTGTTTCTTATAGCAAAGCCACATCGGCTATCTGCTGAGCCCACCCAGGGGAATCGAACCCTTGTCTTTTTCAGTAATATAGTGACGTACTGAAAAGGTATGTTTTAATAGATGATTCAGTTTTAGATTGTGAAAGTATGATTTAAAATAAGTACAATAATACACATTGAAACTTACACAGATTATTTCTTTTCATTTGATCTACAGTATCGCTTTACAAATAGTAATAGTAACGACCTTACATGGAAACACCACAGTTTAGTGGGTACGTTTATTTAAATTATTTCTTAGTTATTCTTGGCGTTAGAAATTACTTTTCTGTCGTATCGAATGTACACATTATTTTCTTTTTATCGGCATAGCACATTTAAATGCCTACTAAACAGCCATATCAAATACAAATATAAAGTCAAAGTGTTATTTAAGAGATGATTGGAGATTCTAGTTTTAGTTAAGTGAAACGTTAAAGCCATGAAATGTTAGCAGGTACTCTGTTTTCTTATGTTAAAAATACTGCTTCCAAAGTCGAAGCACACTATGGAAATAAAACCCTTGTATTTAAATAAACAATAACTATTTTAGGTAAATTCTTTCTGACACAAATTTTAGGTTTATATTCACAGAAACATTTACTTTAAAAAATGTAATTACATTATTTTGAAAGTTACGTAAATGTTATCCTGCTATTCCTCATTCTATGTTGATGTAAAATAGTTGAGAGTTCTAGATTATGAGCTGTCTGAGAAATATAAGATCAGAAAGTAAATATCGTTATCTTCCACGGTTTATGAGCCCTGTTCCTGGTTACCTATTTATAATAGATTTTGAGGAATTCAAAACTTTGTTGGTACGTTGACTGTTTAATATGAACTGAAGCAAAATTTCCAAGAATGGATTCAATTGCGTTTCACTTTTATCTTTTGTTTTATATTTAAGCATAAAGATCTATATGTGTGCTCTGCTCACCACAGGTATCAAAACCAGGGTTCTAGCAGTGTCAATACGCAGCACAACTATGTGTCGATAGTGGTCTTTATCTTTCATCTGTTATACCTATTTTCATTGGTGCTGGTCTTGTTTGATGTTTCTAGCTCATAAAAGAAGACTTTCTTCCAACAAAATTGTTAACCATTGGTCCTGTGAGTAGTTAGTTGATTTGTTTGTTGTTAAGTAGAAACATATATACACAGGAGACTGTGTAGGATCTATGAACAGACATTTAGAACAACATTTTCATTTGTAAATAATAGATAAATACTACACGAGAGAGTTAAAACATGTAAATACAAAAGTGGTCAAAACAGTTTAAAATGGAGAACGTTATTGTACGTCAGTCAAATGAATTCTGTAACAAAAAATATCAATGTTTGTTGAATGTGTTGACCACTGTAATTATTGAGCATATGAAACCCTTTTTTACAACGAGACTTTTAAAACCTCATGGTTTTTCGTGATGTCTACCAATTTACTCTAAAAAGAGGCATATTTTCAACGTTAAACCTAAGTTTCAGTTGAATAATTTCGAAACTTTCGTCGGGACAAATTTATTTAAGAAATAGTTTTGTTTAAATGAAAGTTAGTTTATTCATGAGTATTGATTTTGATATTCAGTGAAAGATTAATCTTACCGTTTATTAGGTAACTATAGTTGTCAAGTATTTCGTAGTATTATTGTATTGTGTTTAAAGTTTTTATGGACACAAGCCATTTCCCACATCTTTGGTAACGTCTTGGGCTCCACATTGACCACGAAGAAAAACTAGTTATGTACAACATGTCAGCCAAAGAGTTCGAAACACTGTCAAGAATCGACCTTAAAGAAGAGAATGATTTCTTGAAACATACAAAAAGGTTGAGAACCACTGCAATAACAGTTCTGTGAGCCACTTTTACTCACCAGCTCTCCTTTTCTCTGACATTAAAATTTATCCATCACGTTACGGATTTACTATTATACATTTATTTAAGTTTAATAAACGTAACGTACATTTGTAAATGTGTATTGCGCATGTCCCAACTGTTTCTAAATATTTAGAAGATTTTCGAGCATAAGAATCAACAATGTATGACGTGTGTAATAATCAGTGATTGACAGTATTGTTGTCTACCGAACGTTCTAGAAACTATGAGCTATAAAAAGCTATCGCAAAAACGCGGGAAAAAATAGTATGTTGATTGGTGGAGCATAAATCAACAATTGTTGTCTACCGAACTTTCTAGAAACTATGAGCTATAAAAGCTATCGCAAAAACGCGGGAAAAAATAGTATGTTGTTTGGTCGCTAGAGTCAGTACACTATAAGCTTCGTAAGTTGTAATGGGATCAACGTCGTAAAATCACAGAATTGTACCAGGAATATTTATAGATTTCGAACATTACAATCCATTTAACATAAGTGAATTAACTTATGACGTTAGTATTTCTTAGAGGACATTAAATATCTTCGTCGGTAAAAGTTACCTTGTAAGTGGTGCAAGGACAGCTAAGAATAAAGGGCAAGTTAACTTGAGCAAGGTATAACAACATCAAGTCAGAATTAATTCGCTAATCGTGGACCTGGATCATCGATACAATATTCAATTCTGAACCAAAGAGAGACTAAATTATTTGTGAGTTTGTAAAATTTATATAAATAAATCATTTATTTGTAACAACCATTATCATAAATTGTAATGATGTTTCTTTGTTTGTTTTAGAATTTCGCACAAAGCTACCCGAGGGCTATCTGTGCTAGCCGTCCCTAATTTTGTAGTGTAAGACCAGAGGGAAGGCAGCTAGTCGTCATCACTCACCGCCAACTCTTGGGCTACTCTTTTTACCAACGAATAGTGGGATTGATCGTAACATTATAACGCCCCCATGGCTGAAAGGGTGAGCATGTTTGGCGCAACGAGGATGCGAACCCGCGATCCTCAGATTACGAGTCGCACGCCTTAACACGCTTGGCCATGCCGAGTCTAATGTTGTTTGTGTATTAAAGTTTTTAAGGTTTTGTATTTGATATATTTTATTGCAGAAAGGCTAAAAAATGAATTAGTTGATCCAGTATTACAAAATCTCTTATGAAAGTAGTCCACAAAGTCCATGGGAGGTTTATTTTTGAAAGACATCTTTTTTGTGATGTGATAATAATGTAACTCAAAGTAGAAGACTGAGAGTTAACCTCCAGGTTAAAATGCAAATGAACAAATATTAATAAAACAAATTATCTATTAAAATTATGACTTTTAGTGTGCAACAGTCTTGTAATGTTTAGTAAAAATCTACCAAGTTGTGTGAATATACACTTAATATATTAGAAGTTGCCATTATGAAACATTTACCATGGAACAATAATCTTATATCAATATATATTAAAAGTTACAAGTTTAGATTATAATGTTGTTTTAATGAGATTCCTTGACTGTTTTCAGATTATCTTTTTAGAGTTACCTATACACACATTAACTTTCACCTTGTGCAGTCCATATTATGTGTACATGTAATTTTTCATGTATCAAAACATATTTCCAACTTCTGCAGTGTTCATTTTGTGATATACTGTTAACAAGATATTAATAATTTCACACATATAGACAGAAGTACTGAATCAGTTTGTTTTGTTTCTTTCAGGAAAATCTTCTCTTAGATGAAGAACAGAACTTGAAACAAACAGATTTTGGTTTATTATATTTGAATATTATAGAAAATTTGAATATTAGTAAGAAAATAAACATTTTATTAATATTGTAAAAACTTCTAAGTATCAAACATTATTGTACTGTCAGTACAAATATTTAATACTAAATATTAAGTTATTTGTTAGACCTCAACCATGAAGCAAGAACATCATAATTCATGGTTTAATTACAAGTATTAAACTAACAAGATTAAAATAATAAAACTTTAGAAAAATGGTTCTGTAAGTATTATAGACAATATATGTTATTCATTTACTCAGATTATTGTTAATGTAGTATCACTACCACTGGGATTCTTAACCAACCTAATTCAAATTATCTTAAGTCTTACTCTTACTTAGTGGCCCTGCATGGCCAGATGGGTTAAGGCCCGCATAATCTGAGGGTCGTGGGTTCGAATCCCCGTAGCACCAAACATTCTCGCCCTTTGAGCCGTGGGGTCGTTATGAGGTTACAGTCAATCTCACTATTCGTTGGTGAAAGATAAGCCCAAGAGTTGGCGGTTGGTGGTGATCACTAGTTGCCTTCCCTCTAGTCTTACACTGCTAAAGTAGGGGCGACGAGCGCATAGCCCTCGAGTAGCTTAGCGCGAAATTCAAAACAAACAAACTCTTAATGATTACTACATTTTTATCACATTATTACAACTTCCTTCGCGCATTATTACTAATAACTTACAATATGTACATTCACAACTTAAAATTATAATTAAATCTAAGCCTGGTTACAAGAGGCCTACATATACATAACAAGTTGGTGTGTCACTTAAGTTTCCAGATAGCTAAATTTGGCTCGAAATCGAATAAGACATCCAATTTCATTCAGTTTGAATTGGATTCTGAGTTATAATCTATATTTTCTTCAAAGTTTAAGTGTTAAATATGTCCGCATAATGAAGATATTCTAGTAATAGCAGATTAATAATATATTATTGTGGTGATTTATAAAAAAATAATTAACAAGAATCAAATGATTAACGCTAATTACAAATTTCAATGACTACACTTACAAATAAACCTTGTTACTAAGCTTTCAATTACTACATTCGTTCGTTCGCTCTAAGTGGGTATTTGGGTATTGATGTGAAATACCCAGAAAGGTCAGATGCCTCTTCCTCCTTCCCGAACGTTGATGACGTTCAGGGTTTGTTAGTTGTTATAGCTTTGGGCTAGGCCGATAGAGTGTAACACCGTACTCGGGCCCGCTTCAGGACACAGTCCATGCATGGACACGAAAAGAAATTTTTTTAAATATTTTTTCTTTTTTTTTTGTTTGATTTTCATTTCAATATATTTTTTTTATATGTTACTTTTCTCCATAGAGAAAACGATACTACTATTAGTCGTAACAATAAAATAAAATAAATTAATATAAGAGAATTATAAAAGAAAATTATGAAACAATAATGGAAAACAATAATTAAGTGTCTTGTGCGTAGGCCCCCCAGTGGCTCAGCGGTATGTCTGCGGACTTACACGCTAAAATCCGGGTTTCGATACCCGTGGTGGGCAGAGCACAGATAGCTCATTGTGTAGCTTTGTGCTTAATTCAAAACAACAACAACAACTAGTGCGTAGTGGTCAGCTTGTGTAACATTCCTTAAATACATGTTAAAAGGGGGAGAGGTATTTAAGACTATTTACATCATGTACGTGGTATCTGTCGAGATCACACAAGTTATTCTTAGGTCAATCTTATTATGGCCTAGCGCGTTAAGGCGTGCGACTTGTAATCTGAGGGTCGCGGGTTCGCGCCAAACATGCTCGCCCTCCCAGCCGTGGGGGCATTATAATTGTACGGTCAATCCCACTATTCGTTGGTAAAAGAGTAGCCCAAGAGTTGGCGGTGGGTGGTGATGACTAGCTGCCTTCCCTCTAGTCTTACACTACTAAATTAGGGACGGCTAGAACTGATAGCCCTCGAGTAACTTTGTGCGAAATTCAAAAAAGCAAACATTTCTTATTTGTGTGTAGATGAAAACAGAAATTTTAAGCTAGAGTGGGCGGAATATTTTACATTCACCGTTAAAGGAGGTAAATCTTTATATATTACCTGCAACGTGTTATTCAGTCATTACAAAGCCAGTAACTTGAAACAACACTGTGAAAAAAATCACAAAAACGTATCGTCTGATTATCCACCTAAATCATAATTACAGATAAAACAAGTTAACTGTGTTAAAATCATCAATAAATAGCCAGCAGACACTGTTTACAATGTTCAGTGAGGAAGTTGATACAACGACTGAAGCTAGTTCTGTTATATCATGGAATATTTCTCGTACTAAACGCCCATATTATCATGGTGAATTTGTTAACAAGAATATCGCTGAAGTTACTGCAGTGTCACTTTCAAATAACACAAAACTTCAGTGATTAACAGCACAACCAGTAGCTTCACGCCACACTAAAGAGAGACGTATCTCCCAGATCAGTACTGAAGTCGCACGCAAAATGATTTAAAAAATGATTTAAAGAATTCTCTTGCATTCAGCTTAGCCCTTGACGAATCTACAGACATACAAGACAACTCACAACTGGCGGTATTTATTCGTTATGTTTCCTCTGATGTAACTGTGAAAGAAATGTTGGACTTTCTGGCACTAAAAAAAAAACAACTCGTGGTGTTGACATTAAATATGCGTTTGACAGAACAAATACTGATATTCCACTGGGTAAACTCGTCAGTGTGCAACAGATGTAGCACCTGCAATGGTGGGGAAAAATGAAGGATTAATTGCACTTATGAAAAGTGATCCCAGCTTTACAGAGTTTCTCCCTGTTCACTGTATTATTCATTGTGAACATCTGGCAGCCAGGTACTTCAAGCATGATATATTGCTTGATTTCTAACCAATACAAACTGAGAAAGACAACAATAAAATGTAAGCATAATATTATTGAATATTTGCATATAGTAACTAAGGAGACGAAATCTTAAAGTAAGAATCGAACTGTGCGAAGAAAGAACTAAATTTTATAGTCAAAAGTTTCTCACCTTGCATTTCATGGGTACTTCGACCAGTAGAATTTGTAGGTATAACGTTTTGTATAAATATTTTAATTGTATATTCTCATAAGTTCTTTGTATGAATATGAATTAAATTCTTGTAGTAAGAAACAAAAATTAGACAACTAGTAAGTAACATTTACATCACTATATAACCTGTGTGAAGCTAAGCAATTAGGGTTAGCAAACTTTGGGCTGGTTTGCATTATGTCATACTGAAAACAAAAGTGAAAGTGAATATTTTATAAGAAAAAAGATTCTATTTTACAGCAAGTACTACGGGCGAAAAGTGTTCAGATTGCACTGATATAGACTATTTTTTATCAATTAAATGTGGTATCATTTGTTGAAAAAATACTTTTTAAGAAAAACTCCATTCCTTAAAACTATATAGATTATACCATTAAAGATATAATCACATTTTCAGGTTCAGGTCCAGTGAAAGGTCGAATACTTTTACAGAGTTAAATCTTATGTTTCCTACAACACTTACAAAAGAAATTTCGAAAGGTAATAAAATTGTAATTAAAATGTGTAAAAATATTAATTATATGGTTCAAAGTTTCGCCGGTTCAGTAAACACTGTAGGACAGTGGTTCCCAACCAAATAACATATTTTTTGTTGGCCATGTAGAGTTTATGCAACTTTTAGTTTGTTGTAATATTTTTTTCTTTTTCAAATGTTTCGTTTTGTTTATATATCAATAAAACTAATTATAAATATTTGTTTTGACCACCTTCACCTTTATTCTTAAATAAATAATTACTGTGAGGGGTGCGAGAACATATTAAAATTTTTTAGAGGTGCGGGCCATAAAAAAGGTTGGGAACCATTGTTGTAGGATCTGAGGTCGCAGGTGTTCAGTGCTACTGCTCATCCATTTTATGTATGTCGAATTTCGCAGCATATGTGTATGAAGGTGTTATTTGTGCACTTGCTCATAAAATTTACTGTTCTCTTGTTTTAAAGTTGTCAAGTTTTGAATGTGGTGTTAAATTTATCTTAGTTTAAACAATAACACAAATGCAGTAGGCCTAACTACGTATTTGCCTACAAAACTACACTATTTCGGCTACCGTACATTACTGTATAATGTATACATGCATATTACTATTTATTCATTAATGTTTACATTTTTGTTGTGTTACTTAAAACATAGAAAGTAAATGAGAAATACGTTAATTTCAAGGGCTCCATGAATTATAGTTTAACACTCCTACGAAAATTGGGGCCTAATAGGCCACAGAGCAACTTGAAATGTTATTAATATTAGGCTAATAATTTTGTATTTAAATGAAATTACCATTAACTGACCCTATCCCTTTATATTTTAAGGAGCAATAATATTTTGACTTTTCAGACATTTGCGAAATAATATTTAAAATTTTTTTCAAAACATCCACTAAGGGTATTTTGGGGCCTATTAGGCCCCAGATCGAAAAACAAAAATGACTTTATTTATTTCCTGAATAATTCTAGAACAGGCCTGGGCAACCGAAAAAAGCAAATTATAGTAAAAATATATTAATTTTACAACTTCTTTTCAAAAGATGGATATTTAGAATAATAACTCTACTCCAACAATAATTTTAGACGGTCCTGATTATTGCCTAGTTTGCCCACGCCTGTTCTAGAACATTCTAGAAACTTTACAGAAGTATTTAGAATAATCTAGAATATTCTAAAAGAATCCACAAATCCTATATATACAGGAGCTGAAATCTTCAAACCGTGTCAAAATGATATCTCTTGATAAGCTGTACATTTACTGACAAAACCATCCGACGATGAAAGTGAACATGATAATTTCGAAGACTACTCTGAAAGTTGTGATGATGATCCTTCTGAAGCCGAAAATGATGAACAAATCGCTCCGTACCCTTCTGAAAGTGAAGAAAGTAATCAAGAAGATCTTACTACGATGCCAGTGAACGAACTTTTGTCCAAAGATAAGAATTTTAGTTATTCAACAACACCTTCAAGGATCAACAGGAGAACCGCAGCTCTCAATATATTCAATGGGAACCCAGGCATTACAAGGCAAGCTGCTCCAAGAGACTCTACACCATTTGAAACATTCAAAATTTTCATTTCTGATAATATGATGGAACAGATCATTCAATCAACAAACACCGTCATGAAAGAACCAATTTTTGAAGAAGACCTCTGGAAATGGATCGCAGCTAATCTTTTCCTTGGAATAAGCAAATCCAAAAATGCATCGATAGACGAAATGTTTTCAACCGAATTCGGTTTGCCATTTTTGCGAAAACTGATTACACAAGACAAATTCAAAAAAATGAGCTCAAAATCAGATTTGACATCCACTCTCAAAGAAATAGAGAAATCAAAGATGCCGCCATCTCTGGAGTCTGGAATTTTTTCATTGAAAATTGCAAAAACAGTTACAACCCAAGCGAATACCTGACAGTGGATGAACAACTATGTAACGGAAATCAAGAACCTTCCTGCCTCCTGAAATAAATGCAAAATCTAGAGAGTTATCACCAAAGTTTTTCTACCATGACGACATCACTCTTCTCAGGCACTCAGACAAACCAGGAAAATATGTGCTACTACTGAGTTCTCAGCATCAGTCTGGTGAAGTAGAAGAGAATGGAAAGCCCGAAATCGTCAATCTTTACAATGCAACGAAGGCAGGTGTCGACCCTCTCGATCAACTGGTGAGATATTATACAACAAAGAGGCGATCAAAGCGCTGGTCAGTCTGCATATTCTATAACATTCTAGATCTTGCTGCGTACAATGCTTTCGTTCTATACTCGACAAAACATCCAGAATTTCTTCGTCAACATAAATCAAGAGCCAGAAGAGAATTTATACGGCAATTGGTGCTTGAAATCAAAGAAATTTACTGCAAAGATAATGTGAACCGCCTGCAAAGAGGGCAAAAAGAGGACGATGCCATTTGTGCGGCAGATCAAAAGATAGACAGTCGAAAATTGTTTGCTCAAATTGTAAAAAAAAATGTTTGTCAGAGCCATTCTAAAGTTGTTTGTAATGAATGTTGCTAAATCACTGTGTTTCTATTGGAAAAATATATGGGGCCTGATAGGCCCCAAAATCACTTTAGTGGATGTAAATATTTTTTTCGTAGGAGTGTTAAAAAACCACGAGTATCACCCAATCTTACAGTTTGTTTTTATCACTGTTAGTAAACGTGTATACCTTTAAACTTTAAATGCTTGTTTCTTAGCAGAATCTATTTGTTTACTTTAATATAATCTTAAAATATTTGTGGTTCTCTCTATTTTTATATTTTATATAATACACGCATATAGTGAATATAAATAAATATATATAAAAGGTTAAAGTCGTATGTACAGAATAAATCTACAGACGATAAAAAAACTTGTCACATTTAAGATCTACACCGACAAATCATCATACACGTGATCGCGAAAAAAACCTTTTATTTATAATCTAGGTACAATTTCTTTATTAGATTTAAAGGATAAAATTTCGTTTTCATCACTCAACTTTGAATATCTTCTGAGGTTTCCCATTGCTACCGCTCACTTATCAGTTTTATTTTTGTATCATTTCCTTCTCTTTGGCGTACGTCATTTCATAACAACAATTGATTCAAGAGTATAGTTACACTTGAAACCAATACAAACTGTGAAGAAAGGCAACAATAAAGTTAAACCACAAAATTACTGAATATTTGCATATAGTAACTATGGAGACCAGACATTAAAATAAAAGCCGACTTTGAGAAGAAATAACAAAATTTTATAGCAAAACATTACCAACCTCACATTCCACGGATATTTCGACCAGTACAATTTGTTGGTTTAAAGTTTTGTATGAATACTTTTATTGTATATTTACATAAGATGATTCTAAAAATCTCAATCAACTTCTTGAAATAAGAAGCAAAAGTCAGACAAGTAACATTCACTTTACTCTGCAACCTGTGAGAGGCTTAGCAATTAGGCTTAACAAGTACTGGGCTGTTTTTGACAATGTCGTACTGAAAAATTTAGAAAAATTGGTCATTTTTTAAGATAAAAATACTATTTTTACAGTAATTAATGCAGTGGAAAACTGTTATCATTGTGCAAAGCAAACATTATTTTTTGGTCTATTAAGTGTGTTATCGTTTATTTAAAAATTAACAGTTTTTAACTCCTTTCCTTAAAACTATATTTAGATATTACATCAATAAAGATATAATAAAACCTTCAGATTTAGTTCTAGTGAAAGTCGGGTTCTTGTTATGAACCCTACTTTAAAATTCTGTTCTTTGCTAAATATAGGTTTGTCATACGTATCGTAGTTATTTTTATAATTGTCTGAATTTAGAATACCAAAGTGGGATTTTTATAGATTGTTTTGTGTGGTGCCATTTAGTAGATAGTGAAACAATGTATTTGTTATTTCGATTACATAGATACAAATATGCACGCCATGTCCTTTAGATAATAGTTAAATTAGAAAATATAACGTAATTAATACTTTATATTGGATTTACTAAAATATATTTTTTCAGTATAAGATAATGCTGCTTTTTGTTTTGAATTAAGCACAAAGCTACAAAATGGGCTATCTGTGCTCTGCCCACCACGGATATCGAAACCCGGATTTTAGCGTGTAAGTCCGCAGACATACCGCTGAGCCACTGGGGGGACAAAGGGAGAGCATATTTGGTGTGACGTGGATTCGAACCCGCGACCCTCGGATTACGAGTCGAATGCCTTAACCACCTAGCCATTCCAGGCCAATAATTAATGGGCTATCTGTGCTCTGCCCACCACGGGTATCGAAACCCGGATTTTAGCGTGTAAATCAGCAGACATACCGCTGAGCCACTGGGGGGTCGATAATTCTGCAATGGTTAATAGATAGCCTGTACCATGTTGCTGTATTATTAATTAACTGTGCTTTTAGTTCGTGATTTTAGTAAATTTAGGATAATTATATCTATATAACCCACAATAGCGACTTATACACTGTGATGGTTTACTTGGTGTCGTCTCATTATCAGTCAAATGTCTACGATATTTTTCTTTCTAAGTTCTCTCAGGTATCTTTGAAATGTTTCGTTACGTTCGATGATAATGAATTAATAGGTATTAATAAGGATTTTAAATGTGCTTTTGTTGTAAAGAATAACCACCATTTTAATCAAGTAATTATTTTAGTTAAGAATAACAATGTTATTGTCGGACGATGTAACATAAATATTTTTATTTAACGACAGTTTTTTTAAAATATTTCTTCAGAGCTTAAACGGTAAGGACGAACATTAGGGATAAAATCACAAGAAGTAGAAAAGGCAAAGTTCTTTATTTTCGTCATAAAAATGTTACTCAATCGATAAAGAGTTATTTTATCTTTCATAAGAAGGTCCTTCAGGTGTCTGTATTGTGATTTGAAAGTGTAAACTAAATTAGGTACGTAGAGTCTACGTGGTGGAAGAGAGAACTGAAGACCTTTAGCTAGCACTGATTTACACTGATTATTTATGTTATAATTACACAGGTTAACAATCTGGTCGTCAGGATGAAGCTAGGAATGAATGTTGTTAGTCAGTCAATTCATACTCAAATTTTGGACATGTTCACGCTGAACAATTTGTCTTCGTTCTATTAGTTTCACTTGTACAGTACATAGGTGTAATCAACACTGGTATCAACGATTCTATGGTTAGTACAGAACACTTTGAACTGTTTCAGTAAAATTTATGTTCTGTTGATGCTTTGTTTGAAATTCTTGTTCCAACTCCACAAAACATGCTCACCCTTTATGATATGTGTGGGGTGAGGGAGAACATTGTTAGGGTCAGTCTCAATATTCGTTTGTGAAAGAGTGGTTAGTGGATGGTGATGACTAGGTACCTCTATTCTTTCACTGCTAAATTTCGGACGACTAGTGTAGATAGCCCTCGTGTAGCTTCAGCCCAATGTAAAACAAAGCAATAGTCTCTTCAGACAAATCTGATAATCTAACGACTTTTGAACATTTCGGTTTGGTTCTTTAAAGTGGAGAAACTTTGGATTAACGTTTCGAACAATGTTTCTGAACGAAAGCAAATTTCAAGGTTGATGATTAATATTATAACTATATTGAAGATGAAGAAATAGATTCATACAACAGAAGGGAACAGAGACAAAGTTTTCAATATTTTGCAGATTTAGTATTTAAAGCAAAAAAATAAAAAATCTTGATGATGAGAAACTTACTTCAGATAAAAATGTTTATCAGAATGGCTGGTATGGGTACTAACACTGGTATTGTGTATCAGAATGTCTGGTATGGATACTAACACTTGTATATGTCAATGTCTGGTATGGGTACTAACACATGTATTGTGTATCACAATGGCTGCTATGGGTACTGACACTTTTATTGAGGAGATAAAAACGATTCGACCTTCCTAGGTCATCCTCAGGTTAAGAAAGAGAGAGTTTGCAAGTGGCCGTTGTCGGACACATGTCTTAGGGACGAGGGTATAAACGTATACGGGAGTAACAGATACGGAAAGTTATTCAACCATTCGTGTAATAGAACGTGGTTATTTTACTGTCAAAACAAGGGTAAACTGCTATCTGCAGTGTCGTGTATAGAAACAACATAAACCACGATAAGGTCTTCCCCCCAATTTTAGTTAACCCATAGCTAGCAGAAAAGCCTAATTTAGACACTGAACTGCCCTCGCGGGCAGACTGAAATTTTTTACTTGGGGCACTCAACCCTGTGACTAAGCATCGGGAATGCATTGTTTGTACTTACAAGACACTGCTGGACAGATCACAACCAAAAGGAGCTTGCTTGATCGATGTTCACAGGTGTCCGCGACACACGCTTCAAAACCACAGTCGTAATATTTGTCTGTCCATTCTGTCATTGTTAATTTGTTATGTTACTTAATAGCATTACTAACAAAGTAAGTTTTACTTTGCAGGTAACATGTTTACCAAACAAATGAAGACAACATGTACTACTCAGTGCACCTCTTTATTGAATCACTAAATGTCAGCACAAATATATATTATGTGTACTGAAAGTTTGCCAAATTTCATACAGATACACGAGTCGTATCGATACAGTCCTCTCGAGTTCTTCATGGTAAGTACTCGTATGTTACTCTTTATCAAAACATTTTTAATATTTAGTGTTTGAATTAATTAAATACAGAAACAGATAAGGAAAGTTATTCAACCATTGATGAAACAAAACATGCTTATTGTACTGTCAAAACAAGGGCAAACTGCTGTCTGCAGTGTCGTGTGTGGAAGCGTCATAAACCATGAGAAGGTCTCCCCCCCCTGGTACATCTAAACAACATACATGTCTGATTGAGTACTTAAGCATCTGTAAAACATACATATCGTGTTAATTACTTTACAGATACCACTTAACAACATACATGTCTGGTTTACTAAATTACCCTGTACAACTGAACAACATACAACATTAAATAACAATTATAAATCTGTACGAATAATTTTACTCAGATTTTCTTTGGACTTTATAATTTTGTAATATTTATTTAGTGTAAGTCACAAAGATGTGAGAAACCAAAGTCTGACGAGATTCCCCAGTATACAATTTACCTTTTGTTTTTTAACTTCTTATCCCAAATCCTATTATTGTATTTGTTATCTAATTCTCATTTTTGACATAGTAAATACTCAAGCCTCGTTTTTCGTACAATTTTCTTAGAAGTTTACTTTTTACAGACTTTTTATCTCACCCTTTTATGATGTTACAGAATTCGATATAAACACCAATCAGTGAAGACTGACTTTGAAAACAGCTGTAGACAATATTTGTCAAAATTTTGACAGAGAACATTATGTACTACTTGTTTTATACATACTGTGAACCGTGGTGTCTGTCCATCAGTTCATCTGTCTCCTGTTTATAACGGCTTCACTTCTCATGTTGAGTGTGAAAAGCTATGGATGAAGTCAAAGTACAACATTAACTTTTTTAAATAACAGTAGAACAGGTATGAATAATGTTAACAACAAACAGGATATTCTACACTAACTTGTTATGAATTAATAACACTATGTATCAGAATGAATGTGACATAACGGTTTGTTATTGTTAAATTGTTCTTAGCAGAACACTTACTATACAAACATAGAAAATCAAAACTCATGCAACACCCTTACTCTAGAGTATCACACAACCTTACAATTTGTCTTTAGTCACTGCTACACGAGGGCTATTTGCGCTAGTCGGCCATAATGTAGCAGAAAGACCAGATGGAAAAGTAGTCATCGCTACCAACCGCCAAGTCTTGGTCTACTATTTTGTACTATTTGCTGGTGTATAACTCATCATATACCATTAGGTTCCTCGACTCAAATCACTACAAGTTGATGTATATATAAATAATTTACGTAGGTTCTCATACATTTTCTCGCTTCATTTACTATGATAACTGTATTTATATATACACATATATATGTATGTACATAGATGTAGACGGACGGGAATTTAAATAGAAATGTTGATTGTTATTTTTTCAGGGTAACACTGTCTTCTCAGTCAACGTTGTACGAATGTTGATGACAAAGCGACGAATGGACAATTCCTCAGAAACTGCGCATGTCAGGTAGATATTAGTGGTTGTCTGATTTAATAACAAGCTCAGCGATGGTAAAAACTATTTTAAAATTTGAAGAAAAATAAGCATATGAGTATCTAGAAAACTATGGGAAAATATCAGTATATTTAGTGAAGTATTTGTTGTATTTTTTACTTTATAAGTAATTCTATCTTTCTAAAAGTAGTGACATAGAAATTCAAAAATGTTCTGGTGTTTGTCCTGTTTGGCATTGTTTAGATTTTTATTGATTACTTCAATTACCACTTCTCAACATATTTCACACTTGAACATTGATAATAAAACTGTAAACAGTTTCAGGTTTGTTTTGTTTTCTTTTAATCAATAGCTTAACCTTTTAATGTACTTCTATACATCAGAATTCCCAGATGTTAAGTGATTTATAGAACTGTGTATTCTTAAAAAACACATTAACTCATTACAATAAAATTTATATCAGGCTGTGACTGTTATACAAGATTAAATATTAAAATAAATAGATAGAGCTTAAAGGATTTACCGGAGTTTTCAAAATCTATAAAATAAAAATTAGTCGTAGAATCACTAGAAACAAAAGTCCACGAAACGTATTAGGGATTTTATTGGAAAGAAATGTAAACAGCTTTCCAAAGGAAAATAAATGTCAGAAGAGAATAAATAACTGTTTTTATAGGAAAGTCATCAAAGCGACTGCGCTTCTTTTCCGTTTACTCGGAATCACTTATCTTCTGCATCAGTCCTCATGACGATACTCACCTACAGAGGGAGTACATGGTAACTAACGCCTTGTTGTAGTCCTCCAAGTAAGTATTTCAAGTCTGATTTTATATGAACGGGGAAAACAGAAAAAGGTGGGTGTGGTTCTTACTGGCCATAAATCTGTTATTTTCACATCGCTTCCAAGTCCTTGACAGTGCTGGATATTAAACCTTACGGTCCGTCCAGTTACTATTATTTCTGTATCTTACACAGTTAGGACTGGCATGGCCTAGCGCGTTAAGGCGTGTGCTTCGTAATCTGATGGTCGCGGGGTCGCGCCAAACATGCTCGCCCTCCCAGCCGTGGGGACGTTATAATGTGACGGTCAATACCACTATTCGTTGGTAAAAGAGTAGCCCAAGAGTTGGCGGTGGGTGGTGATGACTAGCTGCCTTCCCTCTAGTCTTACACTGCTAAATTAGGGACGGCGAGCACAGATAGCCCTCGAGTAGCTTTGTGCGAAATTGCAAAACAAACAAACAAAAAATCTTACACAGTTCGTAAGTTTGTGTGTGTGTTTTCTTACAGCAAAGCCACATCGGGCTGTCTGCTGAGCCCGCTGAGGGCAATAGAATCCATGAATTTAGCGTTGTAAATTCTAGACTTACCGCTGTACCAGCGGGGGGAGGGAGTTTGAAAACTGTCTGACAGAATATTTATTAATCATTTCTCTAATATGTCAATGTATGTATAACCACAACTATCTGGCTATAATTCCTAAGCCTCCTGAACTAACTAAAAGAACAACAGTGGGAAATTATCATTACTTAAACTTAAGTCAAATTATTTACCGACAAACTAACTCAGTGTAACATCTGAACTGGTCATCACCAACCACTGTCTAATCTTGGGCTACTCCTTTACTAACGAATAGTGTTATTGAAGGTCACATAATGACACCTCAACGGCTGAAAGAGCTGCCACGTATAGTAACTAAGGAGACAAGATATTAAATTGAGAACCGAACTGTGCGAAGAAAAAACAAAATTTTATGGAAGAAAGTTTCTAACACTGCATTTCATGGGTACTTCGTCCAGTACAATTTGTAGGTATAACGTTTTCTATAAATATTTTAATTGTATATTCCCATGGAAACATTTTATACATCTGAATTAAATTCTTGAAATAAGAAACAAAAGTTAGACAATTAGTAAGTAACATTCACTTTACTCCACAACCAGTGAGAAGCCTAGTAATTAATGTTAGCAAATACTGGTCTGTTTTCAATAACGTCGTGTTGAAAAGTTTAGAAAAATTGAACATTTTCTATAAATAAAGAGAGAATCTTTTTACGGCAAGTACTGCATGAGAAAGGTTTTCGGACTGTTCTAATATACATTATTTTATTATCTGTTAAATGTGGTACCGTTTATTGAAAAAATAAGCTTTAAACTCCATTTCTTAAAACTGTATCTATAAATTATATCAATAAAAAAAGATATAATCAAATCTTCAGGTTTAGTCCTAGTGAAAGTAGGGCTCTTGTTATACGAAGAGTACTTAATATTCATTTCTATGGAAAAACAAACGCTTGTTGTTTGTATCATAGTTCCTTTTAAAATTATCCGAATTTAGAATGCTAAAGTGAGAATTTTTTATAGTTTTTCTTAATAGAGACATTTGATAAATAGTGACACACTGTATTTATTATTTCGGTCAAATAGACACAGATATGCACGTCATGTCGTTTATGTAATAGTGAGATTAGAAAATATAACTTAATTGCTTATATTGGATTTACCTAAAATATATATCCTGAATGTTATATAATGCTGAAGTTGTTAATATGTAGCGTAAAATATCTTACATATTCCACATTCACTATTTAAAGCAAAACAAAAATAATACATTATTTCTACCTAAATAACTAAAATACATTACTGAAATAACAATTATTTAATCAAAACTAAAATATATCGAAAGTTAATACTAAAATAAAAAAAAAATCTTCATATATTAAATGGTATAATTTTAATGAAGACTACATGATATTTGGTGTTGGTTAAAGTTGTTTGATGTAGATGGTTTCTTTAAGTATGAATTCCAGATCAGTATCATCCCTACAAAGAATATTTATATTTTATAGTTCGTGTCCTGTTTCTTCACCATGTTAGCGTATAAACGAAAACCATGTGTCACCGAACATTTCTGTGTGTTTTCATGAACAATCCTGTATTTTATTAGTTCTTACTACTAGATGGCGTTCGGCTTTCTCAGTACATCAGGCCATGCAGTTTTCTTGGGTGATTATATGGACAAGCCCTGAACAAAGATAAATTTGGATGTCTTTAGTCAGAAGAATTCCCTTCTGTATGATATGGGGTTAAGCTTAATCTGGAAGCAAAACATAATTTGTGAGTTATAAAAAAGCGGTTACCTATCACCATATTGATCTGTATTTTTTATCATATTTTTAACTTAACTGTTTTTTTTTATCCAACACCAACTTGTAAGCACCTTTCACATGTTGTGTGCACACCCACATATCATATTTTAAACTTTAAGTAAAACATAATTATAAATGTATACTAACAGTTTTATTCATAAATACTTTAGACTTTATAATTATGAATCATTCATTCAGTATATGTCAAGAATTAAAACCAATCCAGACTTTCATGTTTGTTTAAATGTGAACGAGCTTCTCCAGTAGACAACCTACCTATTGATTTTTGACTCAAATCCTATGATTGTAGTTGTTAACTAATTATCATTTCTTCACATACTAATTACTCATGTCTTGTTTTTCGTACAATTTTCTTAGTGGTTTACTAACTGCAATCTTTTTTATCTTACCTTTTTTGACCTGAACAACGACCACGACTTGTGAGTAACTTTCAGATGTAGAGTGCACACGTTTATATTAAATATTAAACTGTAAGTAAGAAATAATTCTAAGTCTGTATGAACAGTTTTACTCAGAAATACTTTGTAATTTATAATTTTGTGACATCCATTCAGTGTTAAGTCACAAAGAAAAAAGGAAATCCAATCCAGATTGGACAGAGAACGTTATCTACTACGTTTTATACAACATACTGTGAACCGTGGTGTCCGTTCATCTGTCTCCTGTTTAAGTTGAGAATGAAAAGCTACACCAACGTGTTATGAATTAATAACACTGTGATTCACACATCAACATGTGACGTAACGGTATGTTATTGTTGAGTGGTTCTTAACATGACTCAATCATTACTTCTTGTAGTTGTTGGTATAAGGAATATAGGTTCAGAAAGTTTGATTAATAACAACAAAATATACCAATCATTCAAATTAATATAGAATTTTGTCTAATGAACAATTAATTTTATGTTTAAGGACATTAAAGTCATTTGTTGAAACACTACACGCAAAGAGATAAAGAGAACTTTAAAACGGATTGTTTGAAAAATTCTGTTTCATATTCTCTCTGAGATGTTTACCAACTTTAGGTTCCAGTTACATACAGATAATTTGAACACATTTAATCCTAGCATTTCGTTACCATTATATAACAAATACTATGCTTTATATATTTTAATATAATTTATTCTCCATATGGTACAGCACTTATTGTACAGAGTTACAACGTTAAAATCATGGTTTAAATTATTCTCAGTTAACAGATAGCCAGATATGGCTTTACTACAGAAATAACACACACATAATATAATTTAATGTTATTTAATGTTATACTTGGAAAAATGTTTATTTCACAATATATTTTTCAACAAATTATTGACTAATATTTTTATTCAGACTTTTTGTACTCGATATAAAGTTAATAGTCGTGATTATATTTAAATATTGATTTCAGATATTATTACATTATTATTTGTCATGTAAAATGTTGAGTTTTGTTTACATAGTTATATTCATAGTTAATGGTTTGTTTTGATTTACAGAATTCTACCAAATATACTGCAGCATAATTATCTGAGATAACTTGAAATTACTGGTTCAAGTGTTAATGGAAACTATAAGAAGAAACGAAGGAGAAAAGATATTTCTGTTTGTCTGCCACATTAATTGGTTGAATTCAGAGTATTAGAAATGTTTGATTGACAGACACAAACTTTATTTTGGAAGGACAATGTAATAAGATTCGCAAAATGTTTTGTTAGGCATCGTTTTGAAAAATATTTAAAACTATATACTCATAGAAGATTATACCAGATTATTGTACATAGTCTAAATTATCTAGTTTCATACTATTTTCGATAGAATATCTTTTTGTTCTCACATAACAGCTATTATTGTTCAGTGCAGCCTTCCATTTTTGGTTCCACTAGCCTTGAAATTCTCATCTACCGCACGTTTCAACAATGGTTCATCTGCGTTGTAGCATGTAAATAAACAAGCACAACGCTTCACTGAAACATACTCTACTATCAAAGCTGGAAGCTGGCTTCCTATTTACTGTAGAACACAGTCTTCAAAGTTGACAGAAAAGAAGTACCAGAAGTGTGAGGAGAGTAAAGTATCAATGGGAAATATATATTCAGTGTAAGAAAACATCAACTTTGACACGATATCTTACCTAAAAATAACAGGAATCACATTGAGAAGCTCATATTGACTTGGTGAAGGAACCTAGATGAGCAGTCCTCGGAAAGTGTCCACAAGATGCCCTCGGAGTGTGACTTCTCTTCTTGGAGGAACGCACTTGTGGGATAACGTGTAAATAACTAGGTACACTCTTTTTCCTATCTTGAAAGTACGGGTCACGACGCTGGGTGTAAAATGACATTTTTAACTATAGATATCCGGGCTGATCCACCTTCTTTCCCATGTTGGGGGGAGGGACATCTTAGCAGATACAGTACATATAAAGTTGTCCATCTTTTTTTCCCATGGTAGAGTGGGGAACATCTTAGTAAACACAATACATATAAATTAGTCCACCTTCTTTCCCATGGTAGAGTGGGTGTATAAATTAGTCCACACTGGTGAGCATCATAGTAAACACAATACATATACATTAGTCCACCTTCTTTCCCATGATAGACTGGTGAGCATCATAGTAAACACAATACATATACATTAGTCCACCTTCTTTCCCATGATAGACTGGTGAGCATGTTAGTAAGCACAATACATATAAATTAGTCCACCTTCTTTCTCATGGTAGAGTGGGGAGCATCTCAGTAAACACAATACATATAATCAGTGTTGTCGAGAAACCCACTTGTAGAGAAATATATATGGTGTGGTGTTTGTCAGTGCAGTTTTTACATAGTATAGACCTCAGTTTTGTGCCTGGTTTTTGAATAAATTTGGTATTAACTGGAATGTCGTATTTTGTTACTAGTTTTTGCCAAATGTTGGTTATTTGTTTGCTGATGTCAGGAATATATGGTATACAGCAGTATATGGTTTCGTGATTTTTTGATTCGTGAGATATATTTACTTTAGTTGGTTGCTTTTTCTGTCTAGGTGTTTGCGTATAATGTTTTCTACGGTTTGTGGAGGAAACTTATTGATGTTGATGAAGTATTGTTTTATTTTGTCTGATTCATCGTTAATTTTATCTGGTGAGCATCGGTTTTTGGCTGTGTTTATTTGGTTTTTTAGTATGTTGAGTTTTTATTTTGTTTCATGTGCTGAGTCCCAAGGAATGTATAGTCCAGTATGGGTGATTTTTCGGTGGATTTCTGTTTTGAATTGTGTGTCGGTTCTTGTAATTTTGAGGTTAAGAAATGATATTTGATTGCTTTCTTCCTGTCTATACTATGTAAAAACTATACTGACAAACACCACAAAAACGTTATTTATAAAATACAATGTGATAACTGCCACGACTTCTATATTGGAGAAGCAATTAGAAAAATGGAAACCAGATTAAAAGAACATAAAAAGTCACCTTCACTCGTTTTCGAACACTCCAAGTCAAATAAACACAACATAACCATAGAAAACACTCAAATACTAAATAAAGAAACAAACATAAACAAACGCAAAATTAAAGAAGCCTTACTTATACAACAACGTAAACCCAAAATAAACCAATATAGAGGAACGCCTTTATACCTATATTAAATGTAATAAAATAAAATTATATTATATATTCAAACATCTAACACCGCCCACTACATTCCGACACCCAGTTACACAACCCCTTTTAAAGATGTGGTCAGCTTTCGGTCAGTTACCACTTTCTTCATGAACCTGACGATGACAGAAGAAGGTCGAAACGTTGTTCGCTCTTCTATGTAAAATATTTTCTCAACCCAAACGAGCCGTTTTTGCATATATATTACAATTCATATAAATTAGTCCACCTTCTTTCCCATGGTAGAGTGGGGAGCATCTTAGTAAACACAATACATATAGATTAGTTTACCTTCTTTCCCGTGGTAGAGTGGGGAGCATCTTAGTAAACACAATATATATAAATTAGTTCACCTTCTTTCCCATGATTGGGTGGGGAGCATTCTTCTCAACGCGATACATCACAACGGGTTCACCTCTTTTCCTATGATAGGGTGGGAAACATCCGAGCTAAAACATTACATCTAAAGTGGTCCACCCTCTTTCCAATGATTGGGTGGGGGGCATCCTAGCCAACACAATACATCTAAACTGGTCCACCTCCTTTCCATACCAGATCTCCAAAGAACCAGCCTGCAGGAGATGGTATGAATGGAGTTTCTCGGCCGACTGGTATATTCATTGGCTGCTACAGCTCCTTCTGAAACAAGATAAACCTTTTAACACAGTTAAGATGTCTTCTCTGTTCGTTTGCCTTAGTGATTTTTCTCTTTAGACAATTGCCATCTTGACTCATGAGATTTCTCATAGTTCAGCATGTGTCTTCCAACAATCTTAGAAACACTAACTTCCTATTTTCTCGTTCTCTCTGTGGTATTTAAAATTTGTTTTGTAGATTTACTAGTTTTTAATAACAGAGATTTGCTTTTTTTCTCGAATTACATTTTTTTTCTATTTATTAACGTAGAAGTCCATATCACTATTTCTCTATCCTTTGTGAGAGAAGAATGTTAAGACATAAGTGAAATTTCAACAGTGGCGAGGAGATGAAAGTTACGTATTGATGACGTGACAGCCACTTTTCATATATTAGTGAACACCATTATGTAGCCTGCAACTTCATTCACATCTGTTTGACATGACAGCCACTTTTCATATATTAGTGAACACCATTATGTAGTCTGTAACTTTATTCACATCTATTTGACGTGACAGCCACTTTTCATATATAAGTGAACACCATCATGTAGTCTGTAACTTCATTCACATCTATTTGACGTGACAGCCACTTTTCATATATAAGTGAACACCATCATGTAGTCTGTAACTTCATTCACATCTATTTGACGTGACAGCCACTTTTCATATATTAGTGAACACCATTATGTAGTCTGTCACAACTTGTAGTGAACACCATCATTCACTACTTTTCATATATTAGTGAACACCATTATGTAGTCTGTAACTTTATTCACATCTATTTGACATGACAGCCACTTTTCATATATTAGTGAACACCATCATGTAGTCTGTAACTTTATTCACATCTATTTGACATGACAGCCACTTTTCATATATTAGTGAACACCATCATGTAGTCTGTAACTTTATTCACATCTGTTTGACATGACAGCATCTTTTCATATATTAGTGAACACCATTATGTAGTCTGTAACTTTATTCACATCTATTTGACATGACAGCCACTTTTCATATATTAGTGAACACCATCATGTAGTCTGTAACTTTATTCACATCTATTTGACGTGACAGCCACTTTTCATATATTAGTGAACACCATTATGTAGTCTGTAACTTCTATTCACATCTATTTGTAACTTTATTCACTATTTGACGACAGCCACTTTTCATATATTAGTGAACACCATTATGTAGTCTGTAACTTCATTCACATCTATTTGACGTGACAGCTACTTTTCATATATTAGTGAACACCATTATGTAGTCTGTAACTTTATTCACATCTATTTGACATGACAGCCACTTTTCATATATTAGTGAACACCATCATGTAGTCTGTAACTTTATTCACATCTATTTGACATGACAGCATCTTTTCATATATTAGTGAACACCATTATGTAGTCTGCAACTTTATTCACATCTATTTGACATGACAGCCACTTTTCATATATTAGTGAACACCATCATGTAGTCTGTAACTTTATTCACATCTTTTTGACATGACAGCATCTTTTCATATATTAGTGAACACCATTATGTAGTCTGCAACTTTATTCACATCTATTTGACATGGCAGCCACTTTTCATATTTTAGTGAACACCATCATGTAGTCTGTAACTTTATTCACATCTGTTTGACATGACAGCATCTTTTCATATATTAGTGAACACCATTATGTAGTCTGCAACTTTATTCACATCTATTTGACATGACAGCCACTTTTAATATATTAGTGAACACCATTATGTAGTCTGCAACTTTATTCACATCTATTTGACATGACAGCCACTTTTAATATATTAGTGAACACCATCATGTAGTCTGTAACTTTATTCACATATATTTGACATGACAGCCACTTTTCATATATTAGTGAACACCATTCTGTAGTCTGTAACTTTATTCACATCTATTTGACATGGCAGCCACTTTTCATATATTAGATAACACCATCATGTAGTCTGTAACTTCATTCACATCTATTTGACACTCTTTCATCCCTTCGATGTCAATAGGAAATTCAGCAGAAGGTCAGCTTGTTTGTTTACGTTCATCTACTTCTAAGGCTATGTGAACTTCCGACTGAGGACAGTATTCGACCATCTTCTCATTATGTGGGCTTAATTTCTCATGTATATTCCATTCCAGGTCTTTTCCCCTCTTTCACAATCCCGTTTGTATAAATGTAATCCTGATGTATTATTTGTTTTTCATCAGTTACTTACATCTGCATACATACTGATTTCTTTTTACACCAACTACATTTCCAGGACTATATGTCTGGTCCTCGTAGTCTTACTGATTCACTGATTAAGAATTATAGTTATTTTTACACGCACTATCTAGATTCACAAACTGTGGTATAAATTTTGAATTTTTGGAAAGCTGACCCATTTATTCAGTTCAACTACCCAGTACACAATTACCCTGTCTTTTCCTGAACCTTCTTTGTTTGCCTCCTTGCACTTTACGTCTTCATTTCATATCAGAAGTACTTCATAGAGATGCTGTTCCCTTTGGAATGATTCTTGTTCCATTCTGTTTTCTGCTGTTGCTTGTTCTATACAATGTTTCTTCCTCTGGTCCCACATGTCAAATAACGGATGGATTACAACCATTCTTACACATAGGATTTCTCTCCAGTTCTTTTCTCTCTAACGATCAGTTCTAAACCTGTTCAATTTCATCCACTTTGAAATCTATTCTGTTTTCTTTAGGTGTGAAGAAATTTACCAATCATCTTACAAGGTTTTACTTGATGTCCTTAAAAAGACACGAAGGGATTTAGTTATTAATCTGTGCAAAGTTTTCATTTAGAAAAGTTCTCTTCACTTCGTTGGATCATTATTCCATATTCAGGTCTATATTACAAACGCCTTTCTTCCTATTCCCATCACAGAGTTCTCTAGATGCTTCCTTTTCTTCATCCATTGATGTTATAATTTATTGTTTCAAACACTACATTGTGTCCTATAATTTCAGTCACGTGGTCAAAGCGTGTACTCTCCATCTCCGTTGACTTGGTCTGTGGTTTCGTTATTACATGCAAGATAGCCTTCTGTTTTCATACTCATGGAAAGAGTCCTCCAGTTATATCTTTGATGGTAGAAACCCGTTTTGGATGAATTGACAAAATGTTCAGATCCTTACTCACTCCAACCCAATACTTTATCCTCTTGACCCAACCATTTTTACTGTTTCCTACTGTGCTCGAGAAACTCGTTGTGGCTAGATAATCTATTACCACTGTTTTGGTTCCTTCACTTTGAATCGTACCAAACCCAGACCTCTTCAGAAATGTTATGTTTACTGGTTGTGATACATCATTGAACAACAATCTCATCTTAAACATATGTACCAGCATAAGCAATTCTTACACATTAGTGTACCCGACCTCTTTTCTGTACATTGGACATGTTTGTATTCCTTACCACTGCTAGTGAATTGTTTGATTATGATCCATTCTGATAAATTCGTGGTGATTTTTTACATCAATTATAGAGCAGGTATCAGATCTTTAATTCCTTTTTAAAACACTCGACCGCCATGATTCGGCATCCATCCAATGGATTTACTGTATAGATTCTCATGTATTTGAAGCGATTAATTTGAAAACAGATAATTTGTATCATGATCTGCCTGTCAAATAGCCGCTTCACTCACAAGTTTTCTGATGCGTATGTGTTCATTTGGGTAATTACGACTTATTTTCTCTTTAATAATGAAATTTCATGAGTGGAGCACTATAGAGGGAGCTATTAAACAATAACATCATTATTCATTAATAAGAATCACGTGAGTTCAGATTGAAGTTGCCTAAAAACTAGTGTCACGCAGATATTCAAGGCAGATGTTCACAGAAGATATAATCTCTGTGTGAAATGGTAAGCGTCTAATGGAAACACATTTTCATGTAAGAAAATGTTAACTTTTTTCCAAAACCAGATGTCTTCTGAACTAACCAGTAAAAGATAATAAAATGGGGGTTCCAATCTTCATCTCTACATTTGACACAATAGTTTTATGATGTGTTAAAATGTTTCCTTCTTGTTTTTACTTTAACGTCTTTCATGCTGTTTATTACTTTTTATTTTCTACAGTTATTAAGTAACTAGTTTCAAAATTCACTCCATTTAAACACGAATCTTAAATTTCGTGTTACTGTTCATACACTTTTCACCTGGGATATTTTTCAACACATTTCTCAATCGGTCTGAATTTTCTTTCTTTTCGTTTAGATTGATGCAGTCTTAATCTGTCTACTAGTGAAGTAATTTCTTTACTGGAGGTAATAGCTGTAATGAAAGTCCTTATGCCTTTGAGTCACACTCACTTTCAAATCTGTTACTGAGTATAACAGAATCAATGGAACCTGGTATCCATCACTCAATACCTATAAGATCCTTTGTACAGTGTGTTCTTTCAATACCCAAGTGTTCTGATAGTTATCTAATTAGTGAAATACTCAACCTCTGTACACATTTACCACCCATCTCAGAAAGAACAGTCATAACTTTTTTTGGTCTCCAATACCACATCGTTTTGTTTAGATAGTAAATTAATTCTATTTAGTTAAACCAAGTTACTTATATATGTTTCCTTCTCAAGGTTTTATACGTCACTCAGTCCACACCTGCATCTGTCCTTTTGATAACACATTTATGGCCAGCTCAAACCTAATTTCCAGTCCTTATCCTTCGTCACAAAATACCCCCCCTCTTAGTACTTCCCCTTAGATATCACTCATTCATCAGACTCGGTGTCAAATTATCATTCCACTATCACCACTCTCCGGTTTGAAACGTGGCTTTTGGATTAACTGTACATGTAGCTTATTTACTTTTCATTTCTATATATCATTTTTCCTATACTATACTACACTAGAGAATGTTATAACTGTACAATCTCCTGCTGGTTAGTTTGTGGTAAAACTGGTTTTAGAAAAGTACTGGACCAACCAAATAGTATTAGTTGGTTAAGAAACCCCTGTCATAACTTCTTCAAAAGGTTGATTCCAAGGTAGTCTGGCATAGAAAGGAGACAGACTAGTCTAGATGCACTGTGTTGGCTAGGATATCACACATTACCATGGGAAAGGTGGACCAACCATCATAGCTACAATTAAGGATGCCATCCTCTTTTTGACACCCAGTTTAGTGAAACGTACTGTCAACATGGGCGAAGACTGTATCTGGTTATGAGCATTGTCCCACATGTGTTTTCCTCTAGGTTGGGATGTTGCACTCCAATAGAGATGCATTTGGACACTTTCCGAAGGGTGCTCATCACTGTTTCCTCAACCAAGTCAGTGTGAGTTTAGGTAAGATATCGACTCACACTTCTGGTACTTCTTTTCTTGGAAGCGGCTGCGACAGTAGAAGTAGTCACGTTTTTGTTGAAACCTTGGGTAGGTGGAACTAGTGTCGGCAGCAACTAAACAGTAAAGCCAACTTATGAGAAGTGGTATCTATCGGAAATATATTTACGGTGTATGAGAAATATTAAGTTTTCATAAATTCACAATCAACGTACAATAACTTTTTCTTTAAAAAATATAGACACTACATATGTCAAGCAAAGCTAAAAAATCGACATTACCAAAACTGTATTCAAATTTTATGTGTGTATTTTAGTGTATATATAAATAACCATAAATAAACGTATTTTCTGGTCCTTCTATTTGTAAGTTCAAAAGTAGAATTATTTGACTTTCTTTATACAAAATATTTACCATCATAATTTATCAGTGTTCAACCTGTAAAGGCAGATCGCAGATATAATGACACATTTAAATGAAATAACAGTAATATCTGATTCTATGTAGTCCAAAACATCAATTATGGTAAGGATATTGTCGAAACATGTTATTGAGAAGAGATTCAAAGAGACTATTTCCACATATTCAGATTATTTATTGATACGAATAATTGAAATCATGTATACGTTTTTGCAATAAGATTTGATCAAAATTGTAGGTGTGCTGTATAAATAAAATTATAAAAAAACAACAATTAAAGATTGAATTATTTAAACAGTGAACAGACAGTTTGTCTGATATATTTTCATTACAATGGTTCTTAACCAATATGAGGAATTTCTTTACATTTGTTAATTTCAATACAACTACGTACTGAAAATACAAAGTACTAACTAATTTACATTTTATAGTATCTTTGTATAGATTTACTGTTATTAGATAGGCTTGTTTAAAAGATTCTAACAAACAAGTTTTTAAATCTTCATAACATGTTCGATCCTACCTGATTCATTCAATACTAAATTATTATTTAACAGAAACTGATCAAGAAAACATTTCTATATTTACTGAAATATTAAAATTGTTCATGTATGATGATTTAATACATTTTATATTTTTAGTAGGATGCACAGGGCTCAGAATGTTATATTAAAATAATGTTGAATAACCAAATCAACATCTTGAATATAAGGTTCCAGTGGTACAGTAACAACATTATTTGTAATTTAGTATGTAGTTGGATGTCACTAATACTTTGTCACGTTTGGGAATGTATGTGATTATCATGAAAAATAATAATGTATATGGATTGTGAAGATGTGTTCAGATGAAGGACTTTTCAAGATGGAGATAATCCTTAAACTTGAATTAAGAAACAAGGCAACATACATCAACATTTTCAACAACTTTCACTAACACTATATTATTGGTATATCTTCATTAACACTATATTAGTCCTGTATGACCAGATGAGTAGTCCCAATGTGAGGGTGACGGGTTCGAATCCCTGTCTCACCAAAAATGCTTGTCCTTTCAACCAAGTGACGATCAATCTCAGTCTTCATGACTAAAAGACCACGTGAAGAGTTGGCGGCCTTTCACTGCTAAATTAGGAACGGCTAGCGGATATAACTCTCATGTGACTTTAAACAAAGTTCAAGCTACACCAAACCAATTAACACAATATGACTGGTATATTTTATTATGTAAGGGATATATTCGACTTTTATTTTGATATAGTTTCGTTGAAGTGGGTGTTTACTATAAGCTACTTTATTAATACCATATTTACGATATTAACACCAATAACAGCTTCGCTTCAGTCACAGTGACACCCATGTTGATGTCTCAGAAGTCACAGTGACACTTGTAGAGGTAACTGAAAGCGGAGCTAGTTTTACTATCTGGCATTTTGTGTGTAAATATGACGAGTTTCTGTGACGTTTATTACATACAGGAAAACTTTGTGTTTATAGTTTTGACTGATGATTTACATAAGGTAAAATGCTAGTAATTTGAAATGTCTATGACGAACTCCTATTTCAACCTTGCAACAATAACCACAGATTTAGCTGCCGTTCACAGAGACACAGTTATGGACATTCCAGACACAGAATACCTAGATGTTTTCTAATAGGCTGGGTGTACAGTGTCAGACTCGTTCATTTTGGTGATGTAGTCGAAAGTAAAGAACTGGTATAAAAATTGTTAAACTGGACCCAGATGTGTTCTATATAATCACCTGTACTTACTTAGCAGTATTTCATGTGTGCTGATGGGTGATATCTTTCTTTACTTAAAGAGAATCAGCTTGTTTGTCAGGTTGTTCGATAACGTTTACCACATTTTTTGTGTTAGACCTATATTGTTTGTTTTTGAAATTTCTCGCAAAGCTACACAAAGACTATCTGAGCTAGCCGTCCATAATTTTGTAGTTTAAGAAACGAGGAAGGCAGCTGGTCATCATCACCCACCGCCAACTCTTGGGCTACTATTTTATCAACTGGTACTGGGATTGACTCATTTTATAACGCCACCTCGACTGAAAAGGCGAGCATGCTTGTTGTGACAGGGATTCGACCCGTTTTCTTTAGATTACAAGTCGAGTACCCTAACCACCTGGCTATACCGGGACGTTAGACCTGGAATCTAGATCTAATTGTTTATCTACACAACGCTTATATTTTAACAATACGCTACATGTGCACATTTTTAATTTACAGACCATATACTAGTAAAGTTTTTAATGTGTGATTGGATCCAAATATTCACATTTCGCGTAAAACAAGCACCACCTTCAGGCTGCTAAATATACTTACAGTTTCTGAGATAATATAATGTATTGATGAAATAGGTGTAACTTATTTGTAAAAATGACACAAAACTTACAAAAGTTCTATCTTCATATTGGTGAACTACTAATCCTGTTTGACAATAAAATAGTAAAAACATTAGGACCAACACGGTGGTGATTAACTTACCAGTAGTTCACATATGAACAAAAGTTTATATATTAAGGGTGTATTTCACATGCTACCCTATATATGTAATCATAACTTATGGTTGGGATAGAGTATTGTTTTAGTTGGGCTTGGTTGGGTCTGTATCACAAGATGTCTGTTTTTGAAGCATTTGTGGTTATAATATTAATATTCGTGATGTAGTCCGATAAAACAGTGGTGCATATTCAGATGTACATCTCTAAAATCAGTGGTTCGATTCTCTCGGTAGACGCAGGAGATAGCCCAATATTCATGATAATTTCATTCTCCGAAAGAAAACATTTTAATACGTTACGAATATGTTTGTAACTACGTCAGTCACAACCACTGCCCTACAGTCGTTTGTATGGGTTGTAGTTCAACTAGAGGGTCAGGACATGACTGTAAGTAGCACGTGCATAACAGGAATATGATGGTGTTACTCACGTGCAGCAGCCACATTATTCTACATGGAGACACCAACAAAGATAACCAAAGGTCAACCCTGTATTTTTTCAACCAACTAGTATTATTACGCGATTCATTTCTAAGTATTTAACTGAAAATAGGGTTTCTGTTTTTTTTTTATTATTTTGTTATTAGGTCCAATATAGCGGAATAAACAAAGCCAACCAGGTGCTTGAAGTCACGTGCATAACCTTTATAATGATTTCATACACGTTACTCTGACACCTACATATAGACTCAAGCCAGTCACAGTGACATCTATAACAGTCTTAGTAATGTTGACATTCATAACGGTCTCACACTAGCCACTCTCACCCATAAAAATAGTCAAATCAGTCACACTGATCCACCCACTGTGCTAGATCCACCCACTCAAGTAGGTTCGTAAGGCACTACACACTTAACAGCACGATACCTTTTTTTCACTGTAAGCTCGACGAGGATGTCGAAAGTTTTGTAGATGCATTAAATGAAGCTGTTAGAATATCTGGTTGGACTGATGCACAGAAATCAGACATTTTGAGACTAAGAACAGCAGGAAAAGCAAAACGTTTCATTGAGGCATTGCGTAAAACTGTAGTTTTTCAGTTTTTAACACGTATGTTAACAGAAGAATATGGTAAACGAGAAACGCCAGGCACAATCATGGCGTAGTTACAAAATATGAATTAAGAAAAAGGCGAGTCAGTTCGAGTGTTTGGACATAAGCTACAAGAACAAGGTAATAGATTACATAGAACTTAAATTATATGATGATCCAAGATACACTAAAGTCTGAGTATGAGCGAAGGTCGCTTAGCGATAGAGCTCGGAGTGATGTTAATGAATCCAATACCCAACGAGCAACCTTATTAGATTTAATCGAGGAAACAAGAGAGCAACAGATATACAAACACAAGCAGTCTGTAATAAGTATGATAAGTAGGAGTAAATATGAAACAGTAAACTGGCGAAACGGACAAAATAAGTGCGAGGACTTGGAGTGTTTTAAGTGTGGTAAGGTTGGCCACATAGCAAAAAATTGTTTTATAAATCAAACTGAGTCTGTAAGTTGTTTTAACTGTTGTATTTTAGTAAGGATTTTACAGGAAGGATAAATTCAGAAGTATAAGATCTTAGTTAGACGATATCTTGTTGAGATAGAAGATTTGTTATTAGGATTAAAGGATATTAAACATAACGTTTTGTAGATTTCAGATTTAACTCAACAAAAACGTGGTTTAATACAGGCAGGTGGAAATGTTCTGAAAGTTTTGTTCGGAACCACAACCACAGATGATTTACGTTAATTAAATAAGAAAGTAGAACATCAAAGACAAGTATCCAGAGAAATGATTCATTTAATAGGTAAACAGATGACTATAATGAATTTATTAAATCAGACATTTGAATTACATGAGCAGGAAATTAAAAGCGTGTCTAGATAGAGCATTAGTAAACATTACTAACAGTTTGATACATACTAGAATAAGACAGACTGAGCTTCATAAGGCAGGAATTGTAATGTTAGTTTTAAATTCTAGAATTCATAATTTCAGTTGAAAATAGTGGGACTGAGTTAGCTGAGTCAGTACAAGCATTGTGTGTAACTGTAGACAGAAAGTTGAGTTCATACTTTATAGCTCCAAGTATATTATAAAAAAGTATTAGACGATATTGAAAGTGAGTTACCTCCGTACTTACAATCTGTAATTCCTACACATAGTAAAGAGATTTACATGTATTATAGATAGGCTGATGTAAAAAACAGCCGCAGTAAAGGATACGTAAAGAATGTTCATAGAGATACCTTTGAAAGCAAACGATAGAATTTTTAAATTATATAAAATCATACTCTAATCATTAGCATTAAGCCATTCATTAGTTCTAACTGTAGAAAATAACAACCAATATCTTGCAGCGTCAAGTGATCAACGTACTTATTTGGAAATAACAGAAGATATGCTAAACTGTGTAGAAGGACCCATTAGAGTATGTGGCCCAACTTCAGTAATTTGTTCAGTACCCACTATGACTTGAAGTTATGCAATATTAACAAGACTTTCCTAGGGTGGAGGTCCATTATGGGCTGTATTTTAGCCAGTTTACCTGAACTGAGTCATTGTGTGCGGCTCTTAACATTTTTATAATATATCCATTTTTCATCTCCAGTTACTAACCTGTCCAAAAAAGGTGAGTTACGTTCACACAAGTGCAGAGAAGTGCAAATGTCCATTCTTGCTCTGAGGTTGGCTTCTGTCAAATCATAGAGACCCATTTTTCAAGTTTTGATACATTTCCAAGTTGTTGCAGATGACGGTGAACTGTTAAATTAAGCTTCTGTGCTTGTTCTTCAAATGCTAAAGCACAGTCTTCATCAAGTGCAGCCAGCAGCAAATCATCATTAAACTTAAGCTGTAGTCACCTGATATAAACTTCTGAAACTACATTCGACGTTTACTTTCATTGAGAGAATCCGCACTATAAACACCTTGAATGTTGTTTTGTGGTTTCTGCTGCCTTTTTTAAACTCATAAAACATCGTATACCTCCTCAGACACATCCATCTTCGTAAGGGTTTATTTGATTAATGATCTGAAACAGTAGCGTTGGGATAGTTTCTTTTATTTGTCTGAACATTTTCATACACGTTCTACTACATATTCTAGTAATTAAAACCCTCTACAAAAACAGAAATTATGTTGCACTTTCTGTATTGAAATTTCGGGCATCACTTATGAGATGACTTGATAAATTATGAACAATTTTATTTAGTTTATAATGAATAATAGACAATATTTAAATCATGTAGGATTACTTTTAAACAAACATTAAGCTGACTTCGTACAAGATAAAAAAAAGAGTCCACTATGAACAAAATCAAACAAATAATTATTAAAACGATACCAAACACTGCTGTTCTGTATAGTGAAACAATCATTAAGAAACTCTTACTTTACTTGACTGAGGTTTAACATATGTAAATATATAGACACATAACTTGTTAGTTGATTTGTTATCACGAGATACTGATATATATATATATGGATTTGGTATTTAGTTGAAACTTCAAAGTATAAACAAGTGTGATGTAGTGTGTGGTTCAGTTCTTTGTTTATTCAATAAAATGTATTCCTGAAGTTGATATGTATATCATTATATATAATTTAATACGAAATTTATGTTGTTGCTATAGATGTATGTATTAGTGCACAGTTGGTACAATGTATACAAGAAGGTTGACAAAGATACTTGTAATCTCTTCTCTAAAATGAACGCATGGTTACAAAATCTTAGACATTTTGTGTCAGTTCAAACATCTGAGAACCAGTTTGAATCAAGTGACAAAGAAACTTAATAAGATTTTTCATCTTGTTTGCATCATGGCACATTTTAGGCTAAATTTGATTCAAAAGTTGTTATATTTTCCTCCTTAGACCTTTACTCTTTTGTTCTGTCAAAGCCTCCATCATGTGAGAAGTGTGTAGCTCACAGTAAAGGTTTTCCAGAATTCTAATCAACAGTGGTAATCGCTCTATTGTCCTGATCTGTTTCAGTTTGTTTTCTTGTTTTGTTTTTGTATTTTTAATTTCACACAAAGCTACTCGAAGGCCATCTGCGCTAGCCGTCCATAATTTAGGAGTGTAAGACTAAAGGGAAGGCAGCTAGTCATCACCACCCACCGCCAACTAATGGGCTACTTTTAACTAACGAATAGCGGGATTGACCGTAACTTATAACACCCCCGCGGCTGAAAGGACGAGGATGTTTGGTGAAACGGGGATTCGAACCCGCGACCCTCAGATTACAAGTCGAACGCCTTATCTCATCTGGCCATGTCGGGCCTCCGACCTGTTTCAGATAAAGCGGTGTCACAACAAACTGTCATGACCTGATCTGTGATATCATAATATTCAAGCAAACTGTAAAGGCCAACTGGTTACCCATGACCTTTTGAAGAAAGTATTATTCCTAGAAGTAAATCAACTGGATCTAAGAATGAAGTAGTAACACTGACTACAAACACCAACTATAAGTTTTCTATTCTTCTCCAATTCACTCACTATATTTGTGATAAACTGAAGGTCAATATTTGACATGTCTTATCTGATGTCTGTAGCTTCAGATTATTAACATGTCTTCACTGATGTCTGTAGCTTCAGATTCTTAGCATGTCTTCACTGATGTCTGTAGCTTCAGATTATTAACATGTCTTCACTGATGTCTGTAGTTTCAGATTATTATCACGTTTTCACTGATGACTGTATTTTCAGATTCTTAACATGTCTTCACTGATGTCTGTAGCTTCAGATTATTAACATGTCTTCACTGATGTCTGTAGCTTCAGATTATTAACATGTCTTCTCTGATGACTGTAGTTTCAGATTCTTAACATGTCTTCACTGATGTCTGTAGCTTCAGATTATTAACATGTCTTCTCTGATCACTGTAGTTTCAGATTAATAACATGTCTTCACTGATGACTGTAACTTCAGATTCTTAACATGTCTTCACTAATGACTGTAGCTTCAGATTCTTAACATGTTTTCACTGATGACTGTATTTTCAGATTCTTAACATGTCTTCACTGATGTCTGTAGCTTCAGATTATTAACATGTCTTCTCTGATGACTGTAGTTTCAGATTAATAACATGTTTTCACTGATGTTTGTAGCTTCAGATTATTAACATGTCTTAACTGATGTCTGTAGCTTCAGATTAATAACATGTCTACACTGATGACTGTAGCTTCAGATTTTAACATGTCTTCCCTGATGAATGTAGCTCAAGGTACTATAATTTCTTATTAACTACAAAGTAAAGAAGAGTAACCGTCATAACACCAAGAAAAAAGAACCTAGACACCGAGGTGTTGCACCCACACTGAAGGTATACACCTAGGTATTACTTATCTACGTGTGTACACACCTTTTCGATGAGAAATATAGTGAGAAACTACAAAGTAAAGAAGAGTAACCACCATAACACCAAGAAAAAAGAACCTAAACACCGAGATGTTGCACCCACACTGAAGGTGTGCACCTAGGTATTATTTATCCACGTGTGTAAACATCTTTTTAATAAGAAATATAGTGAGAAACTACAAAGTAAAGAAGAGTAACCACCATAACACCAAGAAAAAAGACCCTAGACACCGAGATGTTGCACCCACACTGAAGGTGTGCACCTAGGTATTACTTATCGACGTGTGTACACACCTTTTCGATTAGAAATATAGTGAGAAACTACAAAGTAAAGAAGAGTAACCACCCTAACACCAAGAAAAAAGAACCTAAACACCGAGATGTTGCACCCACACTGAAGGTGTGCACCTAGGTATTACTTATCCACGTGTGTACACATCTTTTTAATAAGAAATATAGTGAGAAACTACAAAGTAAAGAAGAGTAACCACCCTAACACCAATAAAAAAAGACCCTAGACACCGAGATGTTGCACCGACACTGAAGGTGTGCACCTAGGTATTACTTATCCACGTGTGTACACACCTTTTCAATGAGAAATATAGTGAGAAACTACAAAGTAAAGAAGAGTAACCTCCATAACACCAAGAAAAAATAACCTAAACACCGAGATGTTACACCCAGACTGAAGGTGTGCACCTAGGTATTACTTATCCACGTAGATGTGCAAATGTGTGAGAAAATATTTTTATTATGCAAATTAGCGAAAACCACATAGAAAGAAATGTCAGCGTCATAGTTAATCAACAGTATTATAAAACTGTTTATAGTAAATGGCATCATTTACTGTTGAGTTTCGGCTTAACGTTGATCTAAAATTACAAGAATTTTTTTCAAGACTAAGATATGTTTATATAATAAAATGTCATACATAGAATCATTTTATCCAAGAAATGGGACTAATGAGACAGTTCGGATGAAATACACAAACAAACAGTATTTTAACTCATTTATGATTGAGATTTAAATAAGTAAGAGATTGTTTAAATTAAAAATGTGATGTATATTTAACCAAATATACCTCGGAAAGAAATCCACATTCAAAAGAGGACCCTTGTTACATATAGTTAAATAGCCAAGTCAGAGGCTAGTTAAGTCACCGGTAGGGTTTGCTTCTATTTTAGACTTGATCAGAGTGAGAGCAGTTAGCCTAAATCATCCGTCGTTACCAAATATTTTACACGTATAAGAGTACTTTTACTGTTATTCATGAACCGTGATGACGAGAAAACCCACTTGTAGAGAAAATTATGTATTTAAAAACGGTTGAGAAGGCAGTAATAGAGGAGCGAACAACGTTTCGACCTTATTCGACGTAATTAACTCGGTATCACATATTTGTTTATTACCGGATTTAATCTGTAAAAACGTACTTTTATGTTTAGCTTTAGCATAAAAAAATGTTTTATTTGTGTTTTGGTTTATGAGAAAATATATTCAGGGTACATAAAACGGAAATGTGCGTTTGTTCACTAGAGTTCTTACGAAAATGCTTGTAATACATTGGGACCATCGATGTATTAAAGTAGTAACAATAGTAACAAATAAACCAGAGTCTCTAGGTTCAACATTAAGGACAACTATTCACCGATATTCCTTTTGTAACTTTGTGAGAATTTCCAAACAAAGAAACAAAATAATATTTAGAGATAAAAACGTCAAACTTCTTTTCCAGTAGTAACACCTGGAGAGAACTTTTTACAACATACAGTTTTGTGTTTCTGGTGCGAGGTATGGATTTTCTATTAAAAATTAATATATCTTTAGAATGTTCTCTTGTCTCCTAGTGGCACAAAGATATGACTGCGAATTTCCAACGCTAGAATCCGGGTTTAGATACATGTGGTGGGCATAACAGAGATAATCCATAATGTAGCTTTGTGCTTAACTACAAATAAAGAAGAACAAGAATTGTTTTCATATGAGACATAAATATATTTCCCGAAAAACAGAAGAAAAAATTATATGATCCTTT
The DNA here is from genome assembly GCF_004210375.1 of Tachypleus tridentatus. NCBI lineage: Eukaryota > Metazoa > Arthropoda > Merostomata > Xiphosura > Limulidae > Tachypleus > Tachypleus tridentatus. Next base: position 273,710,150 of record NC_134837.1, read on the forward strand.
TCCAACCTTTCTGATAGTCAAAACCATCAAATGTTACAAAATGTATAAAAAGAAAGTTGTCAGATGTGATTGAGGTACATGTTGTTAACACAAGTAATTAACACATTTAAAATATGACATCTTGCTTGTTGTTTATTTGTTGAATTTCTCAAAAAAGCTACATCAATGCCATCTGCACTAAGTCTGAAGAGACAAACTAGAGTGGAGGCAGATATTGCCACCCTGTTTCATTTCTTGTCAGACCAAATAATAGGATTTGACCTTCACTGTTATAATGAAAATATGTGTCCAATGTGTGGAGTACAGCTAGTCTGGACGATGACAAAATGAATACCACAAAACAATTGTTCCAGACATCGTCATCATAACCACCATGGGTCACTTTGTTACTTATAGCAAGGCTAATTCAGTATTGTGTTCCTTATGGAAGTAAGGTAATATTCAAACGACTGTCATATGAGCTTTAGGCTCTGCAATATATAAATACATACATATACATAAGTAGTACTTTAAAGCAAACTGTATGATAAAGTACATTATCAGAATACATAAAAGTAAGAAAGAAATATACGAAGAGAAGAAAGCAACCAATACAACGTTCAATCAGTCAGATCATAATGTTTAAATACAAATTTTGTTTCACATTGGTTCAACAGGTTGCTCTGAGAAGTTTGAGTGAAAATAAACCTGAACTTACGGGGGTGTAGCTCAGTGGTAGAGCGTTCGCACGAGAACTGTAAGTTTTTGTGTGTTTGTACTTAACTGTTACCATTATGTCTGAACTAGCATACCGTACACCACTATTAACAGTACACGCTCACACGATCGTTAAGAAACTAAGAAATTTAAACCAACGAATTATTAATAGAAGAAATGACATTTATTTTATTCAACAATGTAGAAAGGAACAACTAACCCCTAATTTTGTAAAGGTAAAACTTTCAAAAAATTTTAATACATACACAAACATTATCCAAAATTTACAGAAAAAACTACTTAAAGCCATGTTGAACACAAAATACAAAGAACTACATGACTTACAAAAACAAAAAATGAACCTAGACCATCAACTGGCATGTTGCATTAAACCAGAGATTTACGGACTTATACAACGAAACATAAACCAAATCAATACTAAGAACGACAGAGACAAAAAGATCTGCCACAACAAAAACTAGAGAAACTAAGATGCAAACAACAGAAAAGACACCAAAACGACAAACCGTTGACTAACCTCATAATTAACAGATCCGACCGACAATTAAACACAGACGAGATGCATCTACTTAACAAAGGACTCAACTTCGCAATAGCACCTATGTACATTCCAACCATAGAAATCAAAACATGTTTAGAAGACCTAGCCAGGAGACTTGCGATACTTTCTACAGAGAACAACAACAAGGAAACAACCAAAACAACCAACAGAAAGAAGACAACTTAGATAATTTTATTGACATCCAACAGCCAAACTTCCCAGGTAAAATTACAAATTTATATTTTCCAGTAACACCTAAAACAACATCTTAAACGATTTTTTATAAGAAATTTCTCACAAAACCATCAACATAATTTCACAAAACAGAAAACTAAAAACAATCTTACAAAAGAGACATTAATGCCCTTAAAACCTAAAACAAGACAAAACATAAAAATTCTAAAAGCAGAAAAAGGTAACGCTATAGTCATAATGAACACGAATGAATACATCCAAAAATGAATAACATCCTATCAGACACGAACAAATTTAAACCAATACACACAAATCCAACAAAGACACACGAGACGCAACTGAACAAATTACTACTACAAATGAAAAAAGCCAACACAATTTCACAAACACTTTATTCCTACCAACGTAAAACCGACTCACGCACACCACAAATATACGGCATCCCCAAACCTCATAAACCAGATTGTCCATTACGACCAATAATGTCCACATATGAATCGTTTAATAACAATCTTGGTAAATACATAGCATGGGCATTCTCCAAATATGTAACCTCAGCCAGCTCATTCATCAAAGACTCTTTTAATTTCAAGTCTAATCTAAATCAACTTAATCATAAAGCCTTAATGGCCAGTTTCGATGTTACATCCCTCTTTACAGAAGTTCCAACCACTGAAGCCTGCAAGATAGCCTTAGAACTCTATATCCGAGACCCTAACCCAACCATAGAAATTCCCAGTAACCAGTTAGCAACCCGAATAGAATTCACCACGATAGAGACAAACTTCATGTTCAACAACCAAAACTATATACAAACAAATGGCCAAAGCATGGGCAACCCAGTATCACCAGTTCTAGCCAATATTTTTATGACACAAGTTGAAACACAAGCAATTAACACAGCATTACATCCACCACTATACTGGTACAGATATGTAGATGACACGGTTGCGGGATTCAAATCTACAGAACACATACTTAATTTTTTCAATCACATTAACTCTATACATCCCAACATTAACTTCACATGTGAACAGGAAGAAAGCAATCAAATATCATTTCTTAACCTCAAAATTACAAGAACCGACACACAATTCAAAACAGAAATCCACCGAAAAATCACCCATACTGGACTATACATTCCTTGGGACTCAGCACATGAAACAAAATAAAAACTCAACATACTAAAAAAACCAAATAAACTCAGCCAAAAAACCGATGCTCACCAGATAAAATTAACGATGAATCAGACAAAATAAAACAATATTTCATAAACATCAATAAGTTTCCTCCACAAACCGTAGAAAACATTATACGCAAACACCTAGACAGAAAGCAAAATCAACCAACTAAAGTAAACACATCTCACGAATCAAAAAATCACGAAACCATATACTGCTGTATACCATATATTCCTGACATCAGCAAACAAATAACCAACATTTGGCAAAACTAGTAACAAAATACGACATTCCAGTTAATACCAAATTTATTCAAAACCAGGCACAAAACTGAGGTCTATACTATGTAAAACTACACTGACAAACACCACACCAACATTATTTATAAAATACAATGTGATAACTGCCACAACTTCTATATTGGAGAAACAAGTAGAAAAATGGAAACCAGATTCAAAGAACATAAAAAGTCGCCTTCACACGTTTTCGAACACTGCAAATCAAATAAACACAACATAACCATAGAAAACACTCAAATACTAAATAAAGAAACAAGCATAAACAAACGTAAAATTAAAGAAGCCTTACTTATACAACAACTAAAACCCAAAATAAACCAATATAAAGGAACGCCGTTATACCTATATTAATATAATAAAATAAATAAAATTATATATTCAAACATCTAACACCGCCCTCTACATTCCAACTTTCAGTTACACAACCCCTTTCAAACATGTGGTCAGCTTCCGGTCAGTTACCTCTTTCTTTGTGAACCTGACGATGACCGAAGAAGGTCGAAACGTTGTTCCAACCCAAACGAGCCATTTTTGCATATAAATTTCTCAACAAGTGGGTTTCTCGACATCACTGATTATATAATGTTTTGTTTTCAAAGTGTCCTGGAAAAAAAAAAAAAGTGTGCCTATGAAATCAAACCGACACCAAACTGGTGTCATAAATAGGTCATGTAAAAAATATAAACTGGTGTATTGAATATTAGTTTATATAAAAAAAACTTTACAGTTTTCATGTTGCTATACCTTTTGCTTTTTCCTTGTCACACCAAACATGCTCGTATAATTGTTAAAATATCGTATCTGTGAAAACAGCTCTTGAAAGTGTTGGAGATATCCTGTTACTTAGACACAATCCAAAAAGGGATCACAAAAGAGTCAGCTGCTAATGAGTATCAAATACAGGTTAGATTTCGAATCTAAAAACTTATAACCTACATGTCCTAAAACCATCTATTACTCGCTGTCAGTGTAAAACACTTAGATATTTCAGTAAAAGGTGAGCTTATTTTACAGCGAAATGAATTGATAAATAAATAAAATTTTACTGAAAACATTTTATTTGAACAAAATATTTTAATCGATGTTAAAGAATAGACTTGTGTCAAGATTGACTTAAGTATAGTAATAATAATAATATTTATTTCCATCCAATTCACAATGTGTTTAGCCTAACATGACCCGGCTTAGCAAGGTGGCTAAAGCACTTGTCTCATAATCCGAATATAACGGGTTCGATCCCCCCATCGTACCAAACATGCTCGTCGTTTCAGCCGTGAGAGCGTTATAATGTGATGGTCAATCCCACTATTCGTTGGTAAAAGAGTAGCCCAACATTGGCGGTGGGTGGTGATGACTAGCTGCCTTTCCTATAGTCTTACACTCCTAAATTAGGGACGGCTATCACAGATAGCCCTCGAGTAGCTTTGTGCTTAATTCAAACCAAACCAAACTTGTGTTAAGAGTGCTTAAATAATGATAATAATACTTGATTATAAAGAGTCAAGAAACATTGTTAAGAAACTCCGGCATAAATCGTTTGGTATCGTGATAAAAAGAAATCCCAGCACGGCTCAGCCCCTTGCACGTACACATTTATCTTGTAAAGGTCGTCGAGTAGATTCACTTTTACACGAAACTTGTTTTGTAAACCAGGTTATACGCTACTCAAGTAGACAGCGATAAGGCACTTGCACCAACCAGACTGGTAACTCAAGTAGTTACTAACTTAGTGTCTCAGGAATGTGGACGAATCAGTTGTTAACAGTTACATTACAAGGGGCGTGTATGTATAAACATGCTCTATGGTAGTGTTCTTCATACTCATTCTACGGACAAGTATGTAGACGCACATTTGTTTCATCTGGACAAGAATCTATTATTTTATTTTTCATGCAAAAAAACTAGAGTAAACTTAATCTGCCTTTCGGAATGATTCTATGTTACTTTAGTACATTATATGTCAAAACATGGTTTATCTTGTTATTCATTTTAAATGACAATTGTGTCAGTTAATCACTTTTCTTTACAAACTGAAAGTTTTATAAATAACTTACTCATATTCACACACACATAGAACTGATGATGTAAGTATTAGAGATTATACATATTTAAAGGGAGACAACATCAAGATAAGACTTCATCATACATTTTAAAAGGAAACCCTCGTTTTGAAAAATACAAATCGTCTACGTCATCAGCACCCTTCTGATCTGGGTAACTCAATGTTATTGTGGATTCTTGTGCTACTTACCGATGTGGATCATTTCATAAACAGCTTCAACGCTGATTTGTATTATAAGAAAGGTCATTGTGTACACCTTCGTATTTATCAGAAAATGACCATACAATTGCAGGTTTGTTCCACAGAAGTCTTACCATATACAGTATCATTACATCCACCTGACCACCACAACAAACTTAGCATTATCTACTGGAACGTTTACGAAAGAGAAATTCGTTATATCATATATTTAATATGGCAAGAGTAGATTTGTCTAACAGGAATATTATCATACATAACATCATTACATCCATCTGCCTACCATTTCAAACTTATATTTGTCCGTCTAGATTGTTATCTAAGAATGTCATTACATGAGTCTGGCAGACGAATTTTTCAATCTATCAAACGCCAGAAATAGTATTAACAGTGTGGTTAACTAACTGATCACCAGAGTAGTCATAGAAAGGTTCTGTAGTTTGACTGTTAGTTATAATCAAGATTAATTATTACTTATTGTAATTATTATATTCATCTGTAATCAGTTATGACGTTCTTATAGAGAAGGTTGAGGCAGTTCGTGATGACAGTTCTTTGAACCAAGACAAATATAGGTCAAAAAAATTTTAAACCAGGTTGAAAAACTGGAAATCAATGACAGAATTTTTAGAACTGTTTGTAATGATAAGAACAGTTATGTTTGTTAGTTAACCATGGACATACTCCCTTCTGAATAATGTGACGTAAACAGGATATGCAGTTTTCAGCTGGTAGCGAGACTAGACCAAATCTGTTTCGGTTATCACCATACTGGCCTAGTGATTCAAAGTAAGCAGGACGTGTGTACATGAACTTTTTAACATTCCTACACCCATTTCTTTGCATCATTTTAAATTTCAAAAAGAAATGTAGATTTACAAATATTACAAAGTAACGCAAATATTACTCGACGTAACTAAAAAATTAGAAATTATCAAAAAATTGTAGAAGCTCGGCCTGAAAAGAAGGTTTCTTTTAAAAGTAAAATTATACTAATTATACAGTTTACTGTAGCAGACTGGTCTATGTATTATATAGTTAAACTGAGTGACATTAGTATCATCAGAAAAGCATTTTTAGAGCCAATTAACACTTTTAAACGACACATCACACTTACGCAGACGGTGTTCAAAGCGTTGCATGTGACGTTCTTCAAATGACAGAATCTGATAAAAGTAGACACCAAGAACAATAAATCTGGCTTTTGAAAATCCAAACATCATCAAACATCAAGTATCAGCATCTACACCTTATTATATATATGTATATGTACGTACGTGTTAGTCGGAAGGAAAAAGAGCGTTCGGAAAAAGCGTCTCCAAAACTATGATGATTAAAAACACAACAAATATTAGATATATTCACACAAATAAACAGTAAAGCACTTAGTCATCACTACCTACCGCCAACTATTAGGCTATTGTTTACAAACGAATAGTGAGATTGATCGTTAGTTATAATGCCCTCACGACTGAAAGGGCGAGCATATTTTGTCGCGGGTTCGCATCCCGGTCGCGCCAAACATGCTCGCTCTTTCACCCGTGGGGGCGTTATAAAGTGACGGTCAATCCCACTATTCGTTGGTAAAAAGTAGCCCAAGAGTTGGCGGTGGGTAGTGATGACTAGCTACCTTCCCTCTAGTCTTACACTGCTAAATTAGGGACGGCTAGCACAGATAGCCCTCGAGTAGCTTTGTGCGAAATTCCAAAACAAACAAACAAACAAACATATTTGGTAGGACGGGGAGTCAAACGTCGTGAGATTCTGATTGCGAGTCGACCTTCCTTACCAACCTTGAGGACAAATGTGGAGTTTCTAACATGTTTTATTCACAATCTAACTTCAGTACTAATGTATATATTTTCATAAAAATTCCTTCACTACTAAAGTGTATATCTTATTATATTTAAAAAAATATTCTATTGAAGTAACAACATATGTACATGGAGAAAAACTTCGTATAGCAGTTAATATGTGTACAAACTAAGCAAAACGTATAAAGTGCAAAGTTATACACTTTGCTTACAATACCTACAACTGAAATAAACAGTACTTTCTGTAATTATATATCCTTGTATTCTATCAAGCAAATGTCTATTTTGTTTCTGCTCAACTGCATAAATTAAGTTTAATAAACAAATAAAAATAATTAATATTATTTGATATTTTAGATAAAAAGAAGTAGGACAACATGATGTTCAACAACAACAAACAAATTCTAAGGACAACGGGAGAAGTTTTTAACCTTCCTTCAAGATATGGGTGTTTTATATAAAGTTTATCTTTATCAAAGACCTTTTAGTAGTCAACATATTTTACCCCAATGGTGTCAAGAGGAAAATTATTTTACAGACTAAACAAACATTTGTATTATCCTCTCCTCAAAATGATATTTTCATAGAGATAGTTCGTACATTTATATTAAAGCAAAATTAGGATCTAAACATGTCCAATTTCATATCTCAAACGCTATTACGATGTCAACCAAACGTATACCAACCAGTAGAAGCCATTTGTAACCATTGACATAATAAAACAGCGCAATTTTAGATTCGGTATATGTGTTAGAAGAGGTGTGTTTGTGTTTTTCTTATAGCAAAGCCACAAAGGGCTATCTGCTCAGCCCACCGAGGGGAATCGAACCCCTGATTCTAGCGTTGTAAATCCGGCTAGAAGAGGACAAAAAATAGTTTTTCCATTACATAATGTACAGTATGATAGGTTTAAGTGACAGTTCTTTTTCTGTCATGTAACAATGTGCATATTCAACACAAATTCTGGTTCAATTCAATAGACTGACAATATTTTCAATGATTCTTTTTATTTGAAATCATTTCATTGACTTTAATAGGTGTGACTAATATAATAAAAGTCTTACTACATTTTAAAAGTAAAAAAAACTTTAATATTTAAAAAACGAAGTGCTTTGTACGATAAATGTCACAGTATGACGAAGGGGTTCAAGCTCTTGACTAGCAATTTGAGGGGCACGGGTTCGAATGCTTTTTACACCAAACACACTCGCCATTAAACTCCGGTAAGCGATATGACATTACGAACACTCCCACTATTTGCTAGTGAAAAAGAAGCCTAAGTGTTGGCGGATGGTGTTGATGACAAACTGTCTTCTTTTTAGTCTTACACTGTTAAATTAGGGACGGCCAGCGTAGAAGGCCCATGTGTGTCTGTGTGCAAAATAAAAAAAATATATATATTTTTTGGAAACTTTAGATTGTAAGAGAAAATTTCTCATAATTTCAGATTTTAATCACAGACGTTATACGTCCAATGGTGATTTTTTCTTTGAATTTTAAATAATAAGTGAATATTCACTGTTATATTGTTAAAACGCTTAGAAACCATGCAACAAATAGTATTGTCCTAGAAACCGATATTGTTAAAATTCTTAGAGACCACGCATTAAACTTAGTAGCACAGCGCCTTGAACATAAATAACGATACGTGATTACGTTTTCTTAAGTTTTCGATACGACAACATGTAAATTTTATTAAAGATAAATGGTATGCTATCATCAGCCATATCTGTACTAGTGATAACACAAGCAATGTTGTCGCTAGTTGAAGTTGTTAATGCTCGTAGTATTCGTAAGCCTGGACAAGTTGTTTTTGATACTGGGAAACATCTTCTGAATCAAAGATGGAATACTTACACAGATTATGCGACAATAAAAGATCCTATTTATAATGACGGTTATGCAGCTCAAAGAGGAAGGAATGATGAGACTATTTTTCGCTCAGTCATAAAACTGTATCAGAAGATCCAGGAGTCAAGACTTCTTCCAATAAAATATCAACCAGCAAGACCAAGTCCTCCAGTAAATTATCCAACTCATCATCTTCAGGCCACAACAAACAGTACGGTCGTTTTTCTTTAAAGAAGGAAAATGAAATCCCACATGTTATTTCGTCAGTTAGTAAAGAACCAGATATAAACAATCTGCTACCTTTTAAAGAAGAAACATTTGTGAATCCAGTCATTCCTACTGATATGGAGTTTGAGAATGAGACCATTATTACGGACCAATACGAAGATGAATCTTCATTTTCGATAGCTTGCAAGCGTAAAAAACTTTTTGTTCTGATTATAAAAGCAGTAATTGGATTCGTGTGTGTCATTTCTGTAGTGACATACGTTTCTTACCTCATGACGATAAAGGGTGAAGGTAGGTATCTGATAGAAGAACCAAAGAAGATTCCACTGGGCAATCCTTGTACCCCTAAAAACAGCAAGGAGGTCTACTTTAACATATAACCTCCAACCATAATACCATATTTGTTTGTTTTGTGTCAACATTTTTATTTACATTGATTATAAGTATTTAATTGATTATTTCTGTTCGTGTTTCAAAATTTAGTAATTAAAGCAAGTAAATATTTAAATGATATATGAATTGGTGATGTATAATTAATTCAAATAAATAATTTCAATGTTGAACTGATGTCACCAAATCTCTGTTTTCTTTTAACCCTTAAACGGCAGCCATCATCAATTGGTGCTGCTACCTACAACATTCCTGCTGTTTAAAGGATAATTAGTCACTTTTTTCAGTAAATAATTTTTTCACTGCTATCAAAATCGTACTTTTTAACATGATTGACTGAACTTAGCCATGAAATCAAACATGAAGTTGACATTTTTGATGACAGCAAATATTTGATTATAATCCAACAATTTATATAATGTTTTGTTTTCAATGTGTGCCAGAAAAAATAAAAGGATGTCTGTGAAATAAAAAACGCTGAATTAATTTTCTTTTAGACAAACAAAAAGCCGATGAAAATTATGTTAAATTAATTGTATGATACAGCGTGTCAAAATGAGATGTTGTTGTTTCTACCACAGCATTGTTATTTTGTAATCTTCATGCTGTGGTTATAAGTTGGGAGGCCTCAAATTTTCTTTTTTCTATCAAGAGGATCTTAGACTAAAAGGGATTGGAACCGCTGATGTGGTGAAACAATGAAATTAGCATGTCTCACAAGTCCACAAGTCACACGTTTCAACCAATGGCCGACATGAAATTATAAGCCAAGCCAGGTGTAGTGGTTTCTGTACTGTCGTTTTAATAGGCTGCTTTCCAAAGTTCACATACAGATGCACAACCACATTACTTGTCCCCTTCTCCACTACGGCGGCCCATGTTTTTAAACCTATACAACAAGCCTGTGCACTAATTCATAAGTTCGACTTACCGTTCAGAGAACTGACTCACTGATTAAAACCAGTTTCTCTCCCAGCTTCGTTTATGTGTTTTACCCCAGCTATCACAAAGCCTAGACCTTATCATTATGTGGTGATCTAACTCAACCTTCCCCAGCTATCCAAGGCACGTTTATGGTAGATTATTTGGCACCCTGAAGGTGAAAGTGGGTTTTTCTCGGGGTACTCCCGTTTCCCACCACAGCAAACTTTTGGGTATTTCTTTACCCAGGCCCTGAAAAGAGGTCCGTAATCACGTGTCAACGCTGTTCCTATATTCCTCTAATATTTTCCTGTTCTCCTCTGGCTCTTCTGGTCTTCGGCATAGCTACATCCGACTAACCCTAAGTCGACCATAATAAATCAACCAAGACATAAACAAACCAAGCCTTTATCTTACTCTTAAAGATGACTTTAACCTTCATACAAGTGTGGGGCTGAAGAGAAACAAGTTTTTGAACGCCCCAGGTTTGCCTTTGGTTTGTCTTTAAAACCTAAACGACTACCAAGTTTTAATAATAATAATAAAGTTCACAGAAAAATCTTCAGTAGCTTCAGACTTAAAAACAAATGTAGCAATATTTATTCTTTTTTTTTTACTTGTTTAAAACGATTAGTACATCCAATCAACGAGAATGTCAAAAATTACACACAAAATTTATAACTACATTACATGAAAATATCTGAATAAAGATATATGTTAGTCAGGAAAAATAGAAATTTATAATTGTTTCTGGACGTGGCTTCAGGAAACAAGAGGTCTGGGCTCTTGAGACTTTTGAGGCCAAGCTAGTTTTAAAATTGTTTATATAAACAAAGCTTAAGTTGCCCTCCCATGCATATCAGCCATTTGATTAATAAATACATTAATGATACTGTTGTTTCAAAATTACTTTCGTTATAATAAATTTGGGGATATATATATATATATACACAAATTTCTTACGTTTTATTTGTTCATAGTTAAGAGCAAACCTATAATGGGCTGCCTGTGCTGTACCCTCATCGGCTATCGAAACCTAGTTGCTAGCGTCATAAGTACGGATACTTACTGCTGTTCCACTGGGAAACTGTTTGTTAAGTGCAATGTTTTACAATGGACTATTTGTGCTTTACTTACCAATGGTATCTAAATCTGAATTATAGCGTTGTGTGTCTACTGACAGGGCTTGGTATAGCCAGGTGGTTAAGGCACTCGACTCGGAATCTGAGGTCGTGGGTTCGAATCCCCGTCACACCAAACATGCTCGCCCTTTGAGCTATGTGTGTGTTATAATGTGGCGGTCAATTCCGCTGTTCGTTGGTAAAAGAGTAGCTCTTCTCTCTAGTCTTAAGTTGCGTAATTAAAGACGGCTAGTGTAGAGAAACCTAATGCATCTTTGCGCGAAATTCAAAACAAAACAAAGTCCGGAGACATTAGGAGGAAGAGGTCTAGTGTACCTGACCCTCCTGGGTATACAAATTTATATACCTAGAGAGAGAGAGAACACTAAGAGGTAAAGATATGAAGTTCTCAGATATACCCCTGAGTCATGAGGACATATTTTTTTAAACGCAGCTTTTATTACTAAATATATTTCAGCTTGGAAGTTATTATTCCCAAAACTGCCAAGTCTGCGGATTTTTAAGAATATTAAAAATTCTAGTTCCCAGTTTTTCAGTGACTTAAAGCCAGAGGGAGCAAAATAGTTTGGGGGGCCAGGAAACAACTGTCTCTTCAGCCCTGCCCTTAATCCGGCAAACAACTGTCTCTTCAGTCCTGCCCTTAATCCGGCTTGGAATATTTAATTTACTACAATGGAAATATATTCATCTTAAGCTACATTCACTGCATCTAAAAAGTGATACAACTTGGTTATCGATTATTGTATTAAAAATATTTCAAATCCTGTCATGATAAACTTCGAAAGTTTCTTTATGAACATGTTTTTAATTAAATTATTAATATTTTAATACCGTGTAGACTCTTATTATTGACAAAATATACTGGTTAGAAAGAAAACGAAGAATATAGTCGTAAAGTATAATTTAACATCTTGTTTGCTGTCACAGTATATAAAAACTTGACTAAATACAAGTTCTACACTTTTAACTTCACTGTATTTTTGTACAAACTGCTATGGTTTATGCTTAATTAAAGAAACATTTATCACCAAATAACTTGTACATATTTTGTTAGTAATCTAACAGTAAAGAGAGAACACGATTCATGGAGAGTAAATTTTAATATCTGCTTTAAGAAGGAAGCAGACAGAATAGACGAGTGTCGTGTTGTAAGCATTAATTAACTCAGTGTAAGTCTAGAAATATTGTCAACAAATATCATAATATAGTATAGAATAACATAAAGTTTGTCAGATAGTTTTGAGTTAATGCTTGGGAAAAAGATTTTCCATTGAGTTGATATCAAACAATATCAGTTTCACCGACAGTTTAGAGCAAACTTTAATCTCTGATTTAGTAACAAATTTTGCAAATGATCTAAAACCAAAATTATTTTTCGGTTTGATATCGAACAATATCTGCTGTTTCAAGCAGTCTCAGCGAAAAGTAATCTCTTTTAAAATCATTCAATAGGAACTCTTTCTGACAGTCCACAGAACAGATTGTAACCTTTAAATAAAAAAATAAATAATATCAGCTCTTTCAGGCAGTCTATAACAGAAATTAACTGCTGATATAGTATCTATCATTGTTATTCCTTTCAGATGGTCAGTAGTGAACCTTAACCTCTAATTTAATTATTTAACGATATTAATTCTTTCAGATGGTCTCTTGAGAATGTTAATTCTGATTTAATATATATATATTATAAACTAATTTAATTTATGTCTACTAATTGCAATAAAGAGGTCCCCTTCTGGTACAGTGTTAAGTTTTCGGATTTACAACGCTAAAATCAGGGTTTCGATTCCCCTCGGTATACACAGCAAATAGCCCGATGTGGCTTTGCTATAAGAAAACACAGACGTAATAAAAGTTTGTGATATATAAAATACTTCATCTTATCAATAAAGAAGAGATACTTTTGAGTAGAAATACAGATTCAATAAAAATACTTTTGAGTAAAAACACAAGTTCACTAAGATGAGACCTACTTTTGAGTATAAACAAAATTAATAAAACAAGAGCTACTTTTGAGTAAAACCACAAATTCAATACATAAGAACAACTTGGGAGTAAAAATAGATTCAATAAAAAAAACCCTACTTGGGAATGAAACAAATTCAGTAAAACAAGACCGACGTGTTTGTAAGTAAAATCACAGATTCAATGAAACAATAGTTATTTGCGAGTAAAAACACAGATAGAATGTGTTCACTGCGGCCTGGCATGGCTGAGCGCGTAAGGTGTGCGACTCGTAATCCGAGGGTCGCGGGTTCGCGCCCGCGTCGTGCTCGCCCTCCCAGCCGTGGGGGTGTATAATGTGACGGTCAATCCCACTATTCGTTGGTAAAAGAGTAGCCCAAGAGTTGGCGGTGGGTGGTGATGACTAGCTGCCTTCCCTCTAGTCTTACACTGCTAATTTAGGGATGGCTAGCACAGATAGCCCTCGAGTAGCTTTGTGCGAAATTCCAAAAAAAAAACAAATGTGTTCACTGAACCTTTTTGCGATTTTATTTTTTTACTTTAGTCAAGTTCTACTGATGCCTTTTCAAAAGACGTAAAATTCTTTTGTTTAAATCATCATTTATTTTATGTAGAAAGAAAGATGTAACATACCACTAATGATAAAATTATTCCCACTAAAACACAGAATATACATTTGTTTTATGTAATATTCAGTGAAATTCATGGCTTTAGTTTCACAATACACAATGACGCACTTTGAGAAAAAGCTTATAAAATATCTGTTCCCAGCTAGTGATATGTAATGATCTTATGGCATGCATGAGATCCGTACTTAACCATTTGGTTCGAAGCTCGTGCTGTCTCATTATAAATCTTTCATATAAAGTTCTTTCTTTGACCTATCCTATGAAAATGTCAAAGTTCATTACAGAAGATAAACGGGACTATGAAATCATGGGTCGAAGATAGGAATTTATAATAACTCCGTAACATTGACAGCTTGTACAAGGTTGTCTTGTAGCACCCTAAAGGAATTTGCCCCAGGCTCTGACGCCCAGACTGGATACATTCCAACCAAATTGGTCTTTGAACGAACAACAGTAAAAGTTTTATGGATAATGCGTGTTCAGTGAAGCGTAGTTGTTTATTAAACTACTGCAGCTTATAAACTTCTATTACAAAGGGGAAAAGCACTTAAAAACCATTGAGACAATCTGAAGAAGTTAGAGATCTAGATGATACATCGCACAGTTTCTGTTTGTTTTATTAGTGTATATGTTGGCTAAATCTTCATTGGTGGTTTTCAACTAAATCTATGTATTGATATGCAAAATAAATGGTATATAAATAGCGTCGATTAACATACAATAAACTACTTCTGTCTTGTTTTATTTTATTTGTTTCGTTAAGAATTCATCTTGTTTTTAAATTGTTCGAGTAAAATAATAGAATTTATTATCAGAAACATTATAATGTGAAGAAGGCATTAATTTGTGAGCAGTTAAAGGTTTTACTATTAGATTTATAGCGCTTCACAATATTCTGAAAGTATTTGCGCATGCTCCAATATCAAACTACGATTTAGCTCACGTGGCTGTCATTTGCACGACACAGGCGTGAGAAACAGATGCTTCGTATTTCACTCGACTGACACATCGTTGACAAGTTCAGGTCTCTTTCAGTTGCTCTTTCCAATGACCTGTATGAAATGTAGTTTATTGTTTAGTAACGTTTCATAAACTCCAAAACATTACTGTACAAGAGGAAGTCAATATGGTAATAACAGCTTCTGCTCTTATCTTAACCTTTGACCTTAATCTCTTATAAAAAATTACACGTTAATGTGTTAGTTATAAGATTACATAGTTATACGTACTGTGAAATGGGGTAAAAACATTTTCTTAAACATTATATGTTCCGAATATTCCGCGAGAATACGCACTTGAGGACGCGTAAACAAATTCCGTCGCGATCATAGTTATTGGGACGGCTGTAAGTTTACAGACTCACACCACTAAAACCCGAGATTAGATTCCCCGCGATCGACACAGAAGACAGTCCAATGTGACTTTGCTCTAAAAAGACAAACAAGCATAATAATACTATATAATAAACGATAACACCAAGTTTGTTATTTTTCTTTAATTGGACACTCAGTGTTTCGCTTTACCGCTTAAACAAACTGTAACGGTTTGTGTTTTAGAAGAACTCTTCTAGAGAAGCGGAAAAGCGAAACGTTGAGTGTCCAATTAAAGAAAAATAAGAAACTTCTTGTCATGAAGTCATTTGTTACTAGTATTTAAATTATTTTGTACATCAATATGCACTACGGAAATTAAAGAATATAATATAGTTTTCGAAAATGTTGCATGGTGTCAGTTTAGAAACTCACATCTATACACAAGATAGCACATTGCTTAAATCTAGAAGACAAGAAAACTTTACTACATGAAACAATTTAACGTCGTAGATTACAGTACATAACGTTGTATTTAAATAACTTACATTTGTATCTTTAAATACAAATATATATATATATATACACACTGTTATTAGGGGGCTATAACGGTTCATAACAGTAATGGAAACAACGCGATCGCTACAACACTATTACAATATTGTTGCAAAACGTTATTGTAGCTACAATACAAAATCACAACCTCCCTAAAGGTTTTTTTTTAACAGTCTCAGCAATAATAAAATTACTTGTTAGTGTTTTGATTTCTCAAAGAAATTAATTTTGTGTATGCTGTCCTGGTTCCCTTTCCATGAAGAAAATAATAAAAGCAACTAATATTGTGTTATTTGAAGGACATTTATTCAACTTCAAACCGGGTATGGCCAGGTGGATAAGACACTCTACTCGCAATCCGAGGATCGCGGGTTCGAATCCCCGTCACACCAAACATGCTCGCCCTTTCAGCCGTGGGGGCGTTATAATGTTCGGTTAATCTCACTATTCGTTGGCCAAGAGTTGGCGGTGGGTGGTGATGACTATCTGCCTTCCTTCTAGTCTTACACTGCTAAATTAAGGACGGCTAGCGCAGATAGCTCTCGTCTAGCTTTGCGCGAAATTCAAAAACAAAGCAAACAATTATTTAATTTCAATACTACAAAATCCATTTGTAAAGGCAAAAATTAATTCAAGTAGTGTTGGATATTTACAGAAAATTTCTAGATTATAAATACTCATGGTAAACTAATAAAAAATATCAGAATGAGCAACTAACTATACGTATTTGTCAAGACAAAAGTCATATCAACAGTAATAAAATGATCAAAATCACTATGGAAACGTTTCCAACTCTGTCAATGATTACATTGCTTCATTTCTTAATTACTGGAACAAACGTTTTTCAACAAGTTAACACCCTGTTAAAACTGCGTAAAAAACTCTAAATCATTGTCATCTTATATATTTATCTCTAAGCCTAAATTTCTACTGTAGATATTCCTCTGACGATATTGTTATGTAGGTTAAAATGATTTATACTGAAGCATTCCCGAATGACGAATTTATGAACTGTTTATTCTTGACAAGTGGATTTAGGAACTGTTTATTTCTTCCTAAAAATCCTTTTCCTACGAACCTGTAAGGAATCACTTGATTTTGCGACCCATTTCCGGCTCCGTTGGTCATTTGATTCTGAGACCCATTCCCAGGTTATCCAGTCTAAGATAAGTTCCTTGTTCTTGTTTCAAGAGTATTAGAGGCAGTTTTAGTTTTAAAGCTCACTTCTAGAGTGGGACAACGTTTTGAGAGAAAAAGGTAGGAGAAGTCCGTTAAAGCTAAAACCCAATTATTACTCGTTGTTGACGACATGACTGCGATTTTTGCATGTAAAGCACAGCACATAAACATGTAAACGTAATAGAAACAGTTTGCATATAATTTGTTATAATGGGTCATGGTTATTGATCTTTATTCGTTAACCGAACTTTTCATCAGTGATGTCATTTTCATGAAAATGCGCATGCGTCACATTCTTCATACTCACCTCAAGAATAAATACTTATCTGCTCTCCATTCGTTTTAAATTTATATTGTAACCAAGACGTCAAAACGATCAACAGGAGAATAATTAATTAGGTATACAAATACTTTATATAGTTGTTTTTGTGACTTTGAAAACTTGAGAGATGTCTGCAACAGCGACCGTGTAGGTGTATTGTTACATCCTTTTGATCACGTATATTCCTCGCCCAGTGATGACGTAGTATATTACACATTACAGCTGCGGATAAGCCTACTTTACCATGCAAACTAACAACAGGACGTTCTTGGTGTATCTTGTACGTGTTAACACACACTATATGCTACAACAGCGTCACTTATTCAAAGACACATTTCTGCCCAGATTAACCTTTCCTAATTGAAAATAAGAACATGACTGATAAATTTAAAAGATATAATAAATAACAAAGTTTTGGTGTCAGCTACTAACCGTATTTGCTGAAAGCTTCCGAAGTTAACTAGCATCTAAATCACAGCCTGCGCCCTTCGAAGTGGACGTTTTTTTTAGTTAATACTAACTCAGTAATTCTTTCATAGTTTCTAATATGATTAAAAACATATCCTTCTGCTTAAATACACACATTCGTGTATTCATTCACGTCATTCTAGACGTAGAGTGTTCCGGCATGGCCAGGTGGTTGACGCGCAATGTGAAGGTCGCAGATTTCAAATCCCTGTCACACCAGACATA
Source organism: Tachypleus tridentatus (assembly GCF_004210375.1). NCBI lineage: Eukaryota > Metazoa > Arthropoda > Merostomata > Xiphosura > Limulidae > Tachypleus > Tachypleus tridentatus. Next base: position 273,728,342 of record NC_134837.1, read on the forward strand.
CTCATTCTTTCAGCCGTTGGGGAAGTGTAACATTATGGATAATCCCACTATTCGTTGGTAAAAGAGTAGCCCAAGAGTTGGCGATGGGTGGCGAAGAAAACGCCAAATAAATCGTCAGTAACCTGTGATAAGTTTGATTTCTGTAAATACGTTAATAAATCCCATTTAGGATTTAAGAAAGGAAATATTTTTCAGGCGTATTCCGACCATGAAAATTCATCAACTGAATACGTTAAAAAACTTTAAATCATTAAAAGAATATTTATAAAATTTAACTAAATATAGAAGAGGAAATCACTATATCTGTTTGTTGTAATTCAAAGCTAGACAATAGATTATCTGTGTGGCCCGGCATGGCCAAGCGTGTTAAGGCGTGCAACTCGTAAACTGAGGGTCACGGGTTCGCATCCCCGTCGCGCCAAACATGCTCGCCCTTTCAGCTGTGGGAGCGTTATATGTGACGGTCAATCCCACTATTCGTTGGTAAAACAGTAGCCCAAGAGTTGGCGGTGGGTGGTGATGACTAGCTGCCTTCCCTCTAGTCTTACACTGCTAAATTAGGGACGGCTAGCACAGATAGCCCTCGAGTAGCTTTGTACGAAATTAGAAAAAAAACAAACAAACAGACTATCTGCGTTTTATCCACCGTGGGAAGTCGAATGCTGGATTTTAGGTTTGTAAATTTTTAAACTTACTACTGATCCACTACAGAGAAAAACAGAAATTCTGTTGCTGATTATTATGTTTATCGGTTTGAACTAAATACAAAAACAACACAGAAACTTAATGACAGTGTACTTAATCGTTTTAACTAAACATGGAATACAGAATAATCCAGTAACGGTATGTTCATTAATGTTTAACTTTTGAAATTACATTTAATTCCATTTAACTTCAACTTATTTTATTATTTGTAAAACATCATTTAGTTCTAAATCAGTTATACCATCTTTATTTATTGACACAGCTCAGTGGTTAGAGCGCTTGACTTATCACTTGCGTGTTCGAATCCTTTTCAGCTTTGAGAGCGTTATAATATAATGGTAAATCTCACTATTCATTGGTAAAAGGATACCCCAACAGTTGGCGGTGGGGATAGTGAAGAATAGCTGTGGTGTTTCATTGTTAAAGTAGGGACAGCTAGTGCAGACAGCCTTCGTGTAACTTTGCACGAAATTCCAATGAAACCATACCTTTATTCATTTAACTGAGAAGTTCTTGAAACACGGAATGTCAAACGTTTATGTATATTTATATACTGCCTGCGAATATAGAGTCATACAGTATTATACGAAAGTTTTATTGGTTATTTCAAAAGCCATCTCTGCGTAGCCGCTCCTAAGTTTGACCTGATAGACTAAAGGGAAGCAAGCTGATTAAGAACATCAATTCCTGAGAGACTATTGTTTGACCGAATATTAAAATTTAACTGTCACTTTTACAGCGTACCTACAGCTCTTAAGTGTATAGCGCTTTATTTTAGCAGCAACGAAGGAAGAACAAAAGAAAATAAAAACGGTTTTGCAGTCAAAGTTCTTTAAAAATAAAACCACGTCTGACTCCAAGGCGGAAGGAAAGTGCACAGTTATAGGTGTGTGTGTGTTTATATATATAAACAGGTACAATTATATTTGTATAATATTATTATTATATTAAGGCATACAAAGATGGTTCTTATTCGATCGAAATGTTTTAATTTAGAAAATAATCTGCTTATTAAGATTTCCATTATGTGTTTGTGCATGCGTACGTTTAGTGTATGCACAACTTATGAAGCATCTTTCTTTGGGTGGGGTCCGTGTCGGTTTATGTCATCACCCATTCAAAATGTCCGTTAAGTGTCTAGTTTTTAAAATAACCCTGCGATTAAAGTACTTATCCAGTACAAGAATGGATGACTATTTTATATTTGTTATATCTATTAATATAAAGTTTCATCCATATTTAATGAGGTAATTATCATTTTCAGAAATAAAACAAGAAAGTCAATTAAATAAGTTACAATAGTTTCCTGTTCAAAACAAAAACACGTAAATAAAACACGGTCTTGAAGCGTAACAAGAAATATTTGGTGTTAGCTGCCACGTGCTCTATATTAATTAGTTTTTCATTGTTTGTTTTTTAATTTCGCGCAAAGTTGCTTGAGGACTATCTGCGCTAGCTGTCCCTAATTTAGTAGTGTAAGACTAGAGGGAAGGCAGCTGGTCATCACCACCCACCGCCAACTCTTGGGATACTCTTTTACCAACGAATAGTGGGATTGACCGTCACATTATAACGCTCCCACGGCTGAAAAGTTGAGCAGGTTTAGTGCGGCGGGGATGCGAACTCGCGACCCTCAGATTACGAGTCACACGCCTTAACCCACCTGGCCATGCCGGGCCGTATATTTATAAGCTTCACATTTTCCGAATCCATAAAAGCTGTGTTACTGTGCTTATTGTTTATTTCAAAGTTTATCCAATATTGCATTATTTCAGGATCAGACCTAATAAATTCATTTAACGTTTCACGAACAACGTTTCTCCTCCTCCCACCCGTTTCTTCTGAGTTTTTCCTCTAGCATTATATTTTTATTTACGTTAGATATCTTCTCACACTTCTTTGTCAGATTTGCCATTTCGTTGATTGCATTTTTAAATATCTTATTATATTATTATTAATGCATATTTTTCAATCTTACTCTATATAGCATGAGGGCACATACACAATATTTCTTACCTACTTTTATCTAGTATACTGAACTTTTGAAGTTTAAATTTTTTAAAAACAAATAGCGTATGCACAATTTCAAACATTTTCCCCCTTTTTTTCCACAATAGCGAGCTCTTCAAAGCTAATTTTCTTTCACTCTAGTTTCATGGATACAAAGCCATTTTTAAAACTAAAAGAGCAGGTGATATCTAAAGGGCGTAACTTCTCTGTTATTTTACAATGGAATAATGAACAATGACTGTTCGTACTATAAGAGTGTAGTCTATGTTTTAATAATGGGTAGCTCTCTCAGCTTTAACAAAATTTAGAGCTGGTGAATATTATTTACTTTCCAGCAACACTAGTGTCAGTTTTAAAGCTACTTTTATTAACATTATTAATTATTGTATTTGTTTTAACTAATTATTTTATAACGTCTATTTCACATTGACATTCAAATGTTTGTAAAAAAAGCACAAAACAAAGAGGGTTTCTTCAGAGGTCAAGGATTTAAAATTGTCAGTTTAAAGTTACTGTTTTAAACGTAAACCTCACTAATGCCTCAAGGTATTAGTGAGGTTAAAGTAAATATGTACATAATGCTTGACATTGATAACCCGGTTTGTTACATGTTTCGCTGGATGTCAATAAACGGAGATTTAAGATAGTGACTATGAATTATCAGATTTATTTTTATGGAACTTTTGAGGCAGTAACGTGAGACAGCAACCTCAAGCTGTATGGTTATATTAAAACTGCCCTCCATTCGCTAAGCAATAAGGTTGAAGGCTTAGAAAGCCAAAAATCGGTTTAGATAACTAGGATGTGCAATACATACATAATCCATCGTGTTGTAACTTTGGGTCTAACAACAAATAAATATATTAAGCTCTAATAATGATTGTGTAATACCTAATAAATAGCGCAATTGTTGATATTGACAGGTCGGATATTAGATTATTCAGTGAAAAGAACAGACCACGTAACTATGTGTGTGTGTGTTTATAAAAGAAAAGTTGTATCAGTCTATCTGCTCTGTCCACCGAGAGGAATCGAACCCCTGATTTTAGCTTTGTAAATCTGAAGACTTACTGCTATCCCAGCGGTGTATAGACCACGTAATATAAAAAAACAAATATTAAACTTAAAAGCAACTACACGTAGACCAAATTTTCATTCCCGTTGTTATATTACATAAAGAGTAGTATGTGTATCATGTGGATTTAGACATTTTGTTGCAAACATTTGATTATTGGCACATTGTTTGTTTGTGAATTTCGCCCAAAGCTACACGACAGCTATCTGCGTTAGTCATCCCTAAGTTATCAGTATAAGGCTAGAGGGAACACTTAACATTTAATTATAACTGTACTTTCATCTTGTTTAGTTATATAACAACAAATTGAGTAGAACACTTGACATTTAATTATAACCGTACTTTCATCTTGTCTAGTTATATAACAGTAAATTGAGTAGAACACTTAACATTTAATTATAACCGTACTTTCATCTTGTCTAGTTATATAACAACAAATTGAGTAGAACACTTAACATTTAATTATAACCGTACTTTCATATTGTCTAGTTATATAACAACAAATTGAGTAGAACACTTAAATATAAGTTTTGACAAAAAATATTAACATACTAAATCGTTACAGCAACTGTTGACACATCCTAGAAAAGTAAATACAGGTAAACATCGATATAAAACGCATCGATAAAGCGCGATAATCAGTTGGGCGCGATGGGGTCTTAGGCCCCAAATTTTTTGGGGTTTCTACAGAGGCCGCCGCTTATATCGGTATAAGGCGCAATCAGATACAACGCGGTCGAATTTTTGGACCCCAACTAGCGCCTTATATCGATGTTTGACTGTATATATATATGTAATTGTTAACTATTTTACCAAAACAATACCACTCTGTCATATATTAGGTTGAGGAATAATTCGTGAGCGTTTTTAAATAATTCATTCAAGCATTACATGCAAGACTATACAATACTTCAATGCATGAACACATTACACCCAAAACATTTATTATGATACTTTATTTCATGTAATACCTAGGTATATAGTATGCATTGGTTTAAACGAAATTGCAAGAAATTAAATGCGAAAAGCAGATGGTGTCGAAAACGCTCGATTTTGTCCACTTGACATTCCATTTAATGAGCTGAAAATGAAAGCAAAAATTAAAGACATATGAAAATCAAACACACCATCTATTAGAGCAAAAAATTATCTACCAAATGACATGAAATATTTTGCGAAAGCGTTTCATTTATAAATATATTTTGTTAACTTGAAAAAACGCTCACGAATTATTCCTCAATCCAATACATGTTTTTCTGTAAATATAAGTTTTGATAAAAAATATTAACATACTAAATAGTTACAACAACTGTTCCCACCTCCTGCAAAAGTAAATATATTTTTGTAATTGTTAACTATTTTACCAAAACAATACCACTCTGTCATATATATGTTTTTATGTAAATATAAGCTTTTACAAAAAATATTAACATACTAAATCGTTACAACAACTGTTCCAACCTCCTGGAAAAGCTTTTCTGTAAAAACCAAAGCTGTTTAATACAATAAAAACCATTAAACTTATGAAGATGTATCTCATTATAACAATGTGTTTTAACAAAAATAAACATTTTTAACTTTCAAAGAAACAATAAAAGAAAACCAATACGTCTACAAAGATCTTTATTATCAGCTCCTTCTTCATCAGTAATTTTATTTTCGGGTCAAGGTATACAGGCGTCAGCAGCAAAATGTGCCATATGAGTCTTTCCTGGGCACGTAAGTTTGTAATCCATTGTCATAGTGACCAGGAGGACATGGATCTAAAACCGTTAAAAGTACACAGCTAAACATTTATTTATCCAGTGTTAATTTTTATAATCCTAACAACGAGTTTATTATCAAAAAACAAATTTATTGTATCAAAACTACATGATATTAAAAGTCTTTCATCTTTTTGTGTTTAATGGAAACTATTAACGTTATTGTGTGTAATATATACTTAAAACACCTGTCAGCATATCTTCGGTATTCTCGAGGGCAAGTGAGGTTTTCTGCTGGAACATACAGTGAAGAAAACAAGAGAAAGTTAAAGCTTTTTTAGCTCATTTACTGTCACCGATAGGAATAGAAAGTTTTACACAGTGCGAGATTCGTGAGAAAAATAAAACGCGTTCTTCAAAACGGTTTCTTAACAGCAAAATTTTATTTCTTTAAACACTTAGTAACTGAATCAACTCATTCAACTAATCACAGAATTTATCTCTATCAATTAGGTTAAACCTTAAGGTTCGTTAAATTTACTTTGTTATTTCTCTTGTAAAATTTGTATTTGGCAAAGTTTAATGTAAAACTATTTATTCTAATGTCAGTTATGAAAATACAGGATCTTTTAGGAATATTACGCCGGTAAAATGTGTCAGTATATGATTTGAAGGTGTCTTGCAAACAAGAGTTGGAGGTCGGTGGTGATGACCTTCTCTCTGTTCTTACACTGTAAATTAGGGACGGATAGCCATCGTGCAGCTTTGTGCGAAATTAAAAAACAAACAATTGTGCCAGAATCCGTTAAAACAGAATATAATAATTTTGGTAGGACGTGAAGACAACAAGGTAGAACTGGTGTTTATTGAAGACGGAAATTTATTTTATCATTTGATAAATACAGTTGTCGAGGATATTCCATTTCTTGAATATTTCATATTATCAATTCTATTTTTAGGTGAATTAATAACATTCGAATAATCATTTAATAAAACAGACCAGTGAAAGATTCTGAAACCAGATAAAAGTGATGGAATAATAACCTTAACGAATCAGAGAATTAAAGTACTAAGAGATAGACAGATAGTAGTAATAAGAAATTTTATTAAAGTTGTTAACCTCTATCATATCAAAATGTGATAGTTCATATATTATTAGAATTACATGATATAAAACAAAACGTATCGTTTCCTGATATGTATCGACATTACCGTTCAAGCCATAAAAACTATTTTCTTTTTCTTTAGAAAGACGTTTTTAATTTCTGTGAGATGAAAGAAACTATTAGTGAAATACTTTATACTGTCTGTAAATTCCTAATAAAGTATATTACTTCAACACTTTTGATCCAAAATTGGAAGTCTTGAAATTTTTATATTTTGAGATGAATTTATATACTTTGCACTTATTGAAAAACATTGAACTTATATTACATACATTTGTCTGTTGAATTTCGCGAAAAGTTACACGAGGGCTATCTGCGCTAGCTCTAATTAATTTAGCAGTGTAAGATTAGAAGAAAGGCAGCTAGTTATCACCACCCACCGCCAACTCTTTAGCTATTCTTTTACCAATGAATACTGGGGTTATCTGTCACTTTACAAGGCCCCAGCCACTGAATGAGCGAACAGGTTTGTGTGATGGGGATTCGAAGTTTTTCTTTGGATTATAACGAATTATGCTAATTCTTATCAAATCAGCCTTGTTTTAATAATACCAGCAAAAATAAGATGATTTACCATAAACAACAGTCATCAATGAATCGCTTTAACATAAATGTATCTTTCACTTGTTATTGAATATTCTATTAAGTGATATTTACGTTACCTGAAAAACTTGTAGAAAAAAAATGTTAATCAGATTATTATTTAATTCCTGTGGTGTTTGTGGTAGTTAAATGTACACAATATTCTCCAGTCTGAACCAAAGCAAATTAAACTTTTAAGAAAGTTTTGAAGGATTTGTACGAAAAAAAAAATAGAGAGAAAACAAAAATAATTATTTACAATGTACGAGTTAGGGTTTGAGAGCTGCATTTGGAATATAAAAGTTTAAGCGTGCCAATAATAAATGAGTTGAAATACCATTCATGAACGGATGTAGTAAAGAACCAGCTTATTTGTTTATAGAGGATTTTACGTCTTGTAAATGTAATGTAAAATGAATGAAAGGGGATGTTGTGACCAGAGTCGTATTTATATTCAATTACGCAAGGTTGATGATTGTGCTCGTTTATGTGGGTGTTTTTTTCCCTGTTTCTCTGACGTAGCTTTATGTACAATTATTTGTTTTTGGTTTTGAATTTCGCGCAAAGCGACTCGAGGGTTATCTGAGTTAGCCGTCCCTAATTTTGCAGTGTAAGACTAGAGGTCAGGCAGCTAGTCCTCACCACCCACCGCCAACTCTTGGCTACTCTTTTACCAACGAATAATGGGATTGACCGTCACATTGTAAAGCCCCCACGGCTGAAAGGGTGAGCTTGTTTAGCGCGACGGGGATGCGAACCCGCGACCGTTAGGTTACGCACGCCTTAATCAACCTGGCCATGCCGGGCCTTAAAAATGTACACGTAGAGGTGTCGAATCCGGAACCTTCCACGTGCAAAGCTAACGCTTTACCACTGAGCTACACTCCTCACTGTCATTGGTATTCATAAACAACATTACGAATCTTGCTGTTTTTACAATCTCTAGTGATAACAAGAGGCCTCGTCAGTAATAACATGGTCGATAATGTGTTGTTTAACAAATGAGATTACAATTAAAAGTTTCAATTCAAATCACTTTTAACTACTGTTTTTTTGTCGTATTTAGTCCAATTCAGACACTAAATCATAAGAAGTGTAAAATCATTTAGAAAGAAATAAGCCCAAAGGATATCTTCGCTTGAAGTGGTTGTTCAACTCTTTTATTATCGGAAAACCTTCTTTGCTTCACAAACCTAAGTATTTAATACCCATGCTATACATATTTTATAATGCATAAAAAAATTCCGTTACTATTGTCAAACCCTACAAATGAGTTCTGGGATTAAAGAATATATTAGATGTAAAATTCGATTTTTGCATACCACTAATTTAAAATCCGTAATGAACAAATTAAGAAAAATGTGGGATAAATATCTGCAAACATATCTGATTTTAATAATAAATATTTGGTTTCATTCACTTCTGACTCTCCATCAATTCTTTATAGTATTAAGATAACAAACATTTGTGTTAAAAATATCTAATTTATATACGTAAATATAAGTGTAGAGCTAATTCAGAAAATAAGAGTCGTACGGCAATTGTATTAACAATCTGGAACCATATTATACAATCTAAAGACAGATCGAGCATGGTCTGTATAAGTGAGATACCTTACATTCTTAGGTTTAGAAAGTTTAAAGAAAACATTGTATTCGTGAGGTTGATTTTACGAAGAGCATCATGTTTACTTTTAACATTGTTAACTGCTTAAACAGAAGAATCATATTTTGTATAACTGACCAACGCATTCAAATGAGTTTAAACAAAAATATCGCAAACATATGGTTACATTAATAATCAATATTGTCAGTTAATTCAAATGCTTTCCGAACAGTAAATATAGAGGGAATTCATTTTTAATCAATACACATTGTGGGTGACATTAAATTCATAGGTAACGGCTGAAGTACATTCAATATCGAGAAGGGTGATTTCGATTTAAATGTTATTTGTGTTAAATTAATAAGGTTTAATAAACGAAAATAAGACCTAAAATAAAATAAAAAACTTTTATTTACCAATGACATTATGTTTGTAATCACCTTCACCATTTCCACATGTGTAAATTCCCGCGTTTTCAAATTGCACATCAGTCAACAATAATTCGCCGCCATCTTTCCTTTGTATTCTCTCCCTACTTGTCACTACTTCATTCAGAGGTGTGTACCAATTTATCAGTTTTCCTTCTTCATTATGAACATCTTTTGAACAGATTATTGTAACAGTAGAACCATGTATAATTTCGTGGTCTACTGTAGACCCTGAAGCAAGCAGTAAACTAATGTAAATGTACATTAATTCACTTAAAATAGCCATAGATATAATTATTCTTGTTTTCACTGTAAGGCCTTATATTTAACTTTCTTTTCTGTTTCTAAGTGAAGTATCGCTGTTAATCACACTAGTGTTTTAATTTTACTAATACTACTTATTGTTAATATGTTCTAGACGTACTCTGTAGACAATGTAATAATAGCTGGATTTCATTATCGAAAGAGCTTTTCTCAACTGTATTCTCGCCGAGGGCAAAGCGCAGTTAGCCCACTATAGAATTGTACTGAATTCAGAAATCTGCACTACAAAATAAAAATAATTGTGAAAAATTAATTGATTACCAGAGTTATTCAAGTTTTAAATACTTATTACAAAAAAATTCAAATCTGTTTAAAAAATCAGGTAGTTATTTTAGTTTCTTAATTCTTTTTGTCCGGTCATACGCTATATTAAAAAAAAAATCCAAGACTTTAGCATCTCATACCATCAGCATAATTAAACAATTATATAAAAAAGTACTTTTACACTGGAAGTATATCGTGATATGTTTGTTTTGTTTTCAGTTTTCGTAAAGTTACACAAAGGCTACCTGCGATAGCCGTCCCTTCTTCAATCGTATAAGAGTGGAGGGAGGGTAGTTAGTTCTCACCTCCCAGTGCCAACTTGCTAACGAATAGTGATATTGCACGTCACATTATAACTCCACCATCTCTGAAACGGCTAGCATGTTTGGTGTGACAGAAATTCGAACCTAAACCGACTACATGTTCCCACTTTATGCATGTCTATCTCTTTATTTGCTGTTAAGGTACTTTTGCACCCAGCATCTTAACATGTCCATTTCTCAGTTAAATTACCAATAAACCGAGAAGAAAAGCATCCAAAACTTAAGCATAAATCATTTAACAAACTAATAATATAAGTAATGTAAGCTTTCGTTAATCTATTATTTTTTGTTACTGTGACATTTCAGTTTTTGAAATGTTCTTTTATATTTCTATAAATGTTTAATAAATATCATCATAGATACTTCGTCTCTGAAACGTATTATGGGTTCGTAGAGTGGCGTCCACATAACTTATGTTACGTTTTTTCTTTAATTATCTGTTTGAGGAAAGAAGCATCATTCAGAATGATAAGGGCTTGGCATGGCCTAGCGTGTTAAGGCGTGCGCTTCGTAATCCGAGGGTCGCGGGTTCGCGCCAAACATGCTCTCCCTCTCAGCCGTGGGGGCATTATAATGTTACGGTCAATTCCACTATTCGTTGGTAAAAGAGTAGCCCAAGAGTTGGCGGTGGGTGGTGATGACTAGCTGCCTTCCCTCTAGCCTTACACTACTAAATTAGGGACGGCTAGCAAAGATAGCCCTCGAGTAACTTTGTGTGAAATTCCAAAAAAACAAAACAAACAAACAAACAAACAGAATGATAATTTGGTTGTTATATATCCAGCTCCTCTAATCGCTACAAACTTCATAGAGCAACAACTTGGCCAAGCTACTACTGCTGCCATCAGACTGTCATATAAAGTTAAAGTTTTTTCTTTGGAGTCTTCAACAGAATGTACTTCGTGATCACGAGAAACCTACTTGATGTAACAATGTATTTCAATACGGCCAGTGTGGGTATTAAAACTTTTATTAAAATAAAGTAGACAAAAAGGCTTCAAACTTCTTATGTCATCTTCAGGTTAACAAAGAGAATTTGGATATTTCTGTATTTTCTTCAGACGACACTTTACAACCATGTTTTTGAAGGCTGACTTGATTTCTTTGTGTGTCCCCTTCCTTATACACAAACATTTCATAATAATATTTCGCCACAAGATACAACATATCTTTCTGTCTTTGACATTTGATATTACATTATTGATAACCATCAGAAAATAAATATTTAATATTCTGTTTTATGTATAATGCCATCTCGTTCACAGGATGGTTTTGAAGTTTTTCGGAACATAGATTTAAATCTGCTATCACTAAGTTTACTTTAACTAGCTAAAACGCAAATAAACAACATTAGAAATCACATCAGAACACAAATAAAACAAGAAAAACAAAATAAATGGGACAATTACTGCACTAAACTAAATGATAAAACTGACCCGAAAAAATTCTGGTCACATCTCAAAAGACTCACAAATGAAAACACAGACAGAACATAATAATACTACAGCACACACAAGTAAAGAAATAGCCGAAGCTTTCAAAGATCAACTTCAAAATACATTTAAAACTCGCACTGATCCGGATATGAATACATATTTCTACACTAAAATCACTAATCACAGAGTAAACAATAAACATCAATTTGAACCAATTTTTCCAGTAAACATAACTGATACAAATACAAGATCCGATACAGATTATGCAAGCACATTACTAACAAATGAAATATCCTTTCAAGAATTACTAGAAGCAATAAAAACACACAAAACAAAGCACCAGGTGAAGACGAAATACAAGCTATCCTCCTAAAAAGGGCACTCCGAAATTGTTTGACCACCTAAATTCACTTTTTAACCTATCACTATCCTCAGGATACATCCCAGTTTCTTGGAAGCTTGCAAATATATTAATGTTCTATAAGGAAGGAAAGCCAGCGAATAAACCTAATAGCTACCGACCAATCAGCCTGACCAGTTGTGTAGGCAAAATTCTTGAAAGAATAATCAGTAATAGGCTCACCAAATTCTTGGAGATAACATGAAAATTACCAAAAGAACAAAATGGATTCAGAAAATTTAGACAAACGACAGACCACCTAATCAGATTAACCGAAACCATAATAGATAGCTTCAATAAAAAAGAATGTACAGTCGCTTGCTTACTTGATATCGAGAAAGCATTCGACACTGTTTGGCACGATGGTCTAAGGTTCCGAATGAATGAAATGGAACTACCGCGAGGAATTATTCGCTGGTTATCTAACTTTTTGAAAAATAGAAAATGTAGAGTAAATGTTGAAGGAACTTTTCTGAATACTTTACTCCACAAGCTGGTGTCCCTCAGGGAGGGGTGGTTAGCCCTATACTCTTCATCATGTATGTAAACAATATGCCACTGAAGGAACCAAATAATGGATTCTCTTCACAGTTCGCAGATGATGTGGCAGTCTGGTAAAGTGCCGCAACACCCACGATAGCAGCCACTAACATACAACCGCAACTAAATAGAATAAGTGAATACTGTCAGAAATATAAAATAAAAATAAACACAGCAAAAACACAACTCGTAGTCTTTACGAAATTAACAAAACACAAAAAACAACAGCCAGAATTATATATGAATGGCACTCTACTCAGATTGCCTCATCGGCAAAATTTTTAGGTCTGACCTGTGATTCAAAACTAACTTGGATCAATGATGTGAGCGAAATTAAAAATAAAGTCTGGCGAAGAACTAACTATGCTAGGAGTCTAACTGATAAAAACAGTGGAGCATCTACAGATAACATACTAAAAATCTATAAAACATATATTAGACCTGTAATAGATTATGCAGCTACAGCATGGATAACTGTGAGCAATAAAATAATTATAACCAAACTACAAACAATCCAAAATACACTCCTAACAACTGCATACAGAGTTCCAAGAACTATATCATCTCAACTCATTCACAAATACTTAGAACCTACCAACCATACCAGATAGACTCCTACATATTACAATAATGTACTTTAATAAGAATTGGATGAAAAACGAATTACTATGCGAACTAGACAGGTACCTCATACATGATGAAGCTAGTCCTAAATATCTCTCCCCAGTTAACTTATATTTCAAATATAAAAATAAATAAAAAGAAATATATATATATAACTTTAAATAGTAATAAAAAAATATAAAAAACTTTAAATAATAAAAAATATAAACTTTAAATAATAATAAAAATATAAACTTTAAATAATAATAAAAATATAAACTTTAAATAATAATAAAAAATATATAGTTTATTTATTTATGTATTTAAAAAAAATTCCACCAGCAAACTTGACATTCTGCTAATAGAATAAAATAATAACTGTATACGAGCCAAAATACATGGACATTGCCCTGAAAAGGACCAAATAATATTCAGTTCACAGTCATAAATATCAATCAGCCAAGAATATAAGTACGGAGAGGAGGAAGAGGTGATAGAGAACTTAACTTTCCAGGGTATGAACTTTTATTACTTAAACACCGACGACATTCTTTAACCAGCTAAGGAAATTGTTTTGATCCACAATGTTTGGTTAGAAAAACAGTTAAATTGTAATAATTATCGGACATTGTATGCTTTGTGTTTATTATTATTTGTGCTCTAAATTGTGTTTGAAATTAATAAATAATTTTGGAAAAAAACCAAAAACATCACCATTGAAAATTTGTGTTAGCATATCTCAACACTTTAAATCTTTGACAACAAAAAGAATTACAGCATTCACAATTAAGTACTAGATTTTTGTTATTTTTATGTACAAATTTGGTTTGTTATAAATGAAAAAAATACTTATTAGGTAACGTTAGAAAATATAAATGAAGAAATAGATTAATTTTTTTGCAATATGTGTATATAGTATGAAGATCGCGTGTATTACATAATTTTATGCTGTAATTTGAACTAAGTGTATACAAGGTGATTCCTGGGTTGTTACATAGGCTCAGTATATTGGAAGTTGTCGTATTTAACTGATGCAAGCCTGATGATAGTCGGGATAAATAATGATAAGCTTTTATTGTAATCTGCATGGATTTTAGAAAGGAAAAATATTATTTCATATTTTTTTTGGTTACAAGGTTAAACAAATGGCCTAAGCTCATGTAGTGTAAGTGTAGAGAAAATAATGCATAACATATAAATATTTACCAAAAAATAAGTTGATATTCAATTAGAAGGTTCTAGAAGCTTTGCAAATGGAATTTGGAAACTGTAATATTAAAGATATATAAATTGTATTAATTTTAGCATGAAAATCACCTTGCTCATATACTAGTCAAAGTTTAAAATTGAGACAACTCTTTATAAAAAAATTATTATGGATGAATATTTTTGAGTTTCTCATAAGTTATTATATGCACTATATTTTGTTTGATAAGAATCACTTCAGTGTTTGTTCCTTTCAATTTTTTCAGGGAATATTTTGGAGTTAAGATAGCCCTGTACTTTGTTTGGTTTGGATATTACACCTGTATGCTGATTCCAGCTTCAGTAGTAGGAGTGTTGTGTTTTCTGTATGCTTCACCTTGATGGGTGATGCTCACAGGTTTGAATAAGGGGGAGAAAAAAAGAGTTACCAAACAGTTTATTATTTTTATAACTCATGTTTGATCACTTTCTAAATTATACCTCAGATAAATCAGTTACTTAAAGCTGTGTGATTGATGGAGTGTGGTAAGTGATTAATCGCTGAACTAATTAATTATTTTCACACAAGCTATTTGTTGCTGGAATAATTGTAAAGAATAATAATTGGAACCATTAATTTTTATTGGTTGATGTGTTTTGAACCATTAAAATATTTTAATAATTTTTGTGATAAATTGATTTAAACATAACTTCAGTTAATCAGTTATTTTATGTGTCATTATCATTGAAATTGATAGTTGTATATTATGATTGATATAAATGTACAGCTGTACTGTGTTTATTATATAAACTTGAAACAAAATTGAATTTTTTTACAGTAAGGACATTTGTGAAGACTACAAGAACACCATTTTATGTGATGTAGATATGGAATATCAGGACAGACATGCACTTTTGTCAGAATAACTCATCTTTTCGACATTGGTGCTGCTGTATTTTTTGCTGTTTTTATGTCACTCTGGGGAAAGTATTATATAGATTCACATGTTAAAGTTGAATAAATATTATTATCTACTTCAGACTCTGTTAGAACTTTCATACACAAAATATCAAATTGTTATTTAGTTTTATTACTTTTTTTTAAGTAATGCTTTTCTTGTAACTATTTTCTTTTTGCATGTTGACTATCCAACATGCATAGTAATTTTGATTTTATGATTAAAAATACTTGTATGCATTAGAAAATGTTAAAATTTCACATACAAAATTTTTATAACCTCCAAATAATTATCAAACATTTTTATACAATTTTGTACAAAACTTAATGTTTTGTCTGTTATTTTTACTGATGAAACTCTGTATGGGCTTGATAGATTTGACCACTATAAACAATTAGGAAATTAATATAAAGAATGCTTTTTTTCATTCTGAAATAACTGCAAACTATAACTCATATAAAATAGCTTAAATTTGATAACATTATACATTTATATACAAGGGGAGGACAGAAAAGTGCCCCTCCCTTGAAAATGTTGTTAATTTATTTGATATCATATTTGAACAGATCTCATGAAGTGCATTTTACACATTTTTCTGTTGTCTAATAAAATATATAACAAATTAACAGCATTTTCAAGGGGGCCACTTTTCTTGTCCACTCTCTGTTTATATATTTATTATTTTTATTATATTGATCTTTCAACTGTGCCTGGATAACAGTATAGAAGTTACAATGACACGGTGCATGTGTGCTCATGCTACTATATACAGTAATATAAAACTGACCTTTACAAAGGACCTGAATTTTGGGAAAGTAACTCACTAAGAAAATCCTTATGACATGTGTAGTAATGGACACCCATAGCAAAAGGGTTGCTTCAACATAAAAAACGTCCAACATTGTATATTTACACTACTTGAAATGGCCTTAATTTCAAACCAACATAAAGCACATCAAATTTGCTTCACATCCAAGACTTCAAACTTCTATAACTGAAATCTCTCATCAAAGACTTCAAAATAATTCCAAAAACATGTTATTACTTTGAGATTTCTTTGTCTGTAATTTAGGACTTTTCAAGGAAAAAAGAACACTTTACAAAGTTTTTAATTACTAACACTTTGGTGAACAAGTGGTGAACACTATTGACTGTGTGTCAATAGTGGTCTTTATCTTTCATCTGTTATACCTATTTTCATTGGTGCTGGTCCTGTTTGATGTTTCTAGCTCATAAAAGAAGACTTTCTTCCAACAAAATTGTTAACGATTGGTCCTGTAGTAGTTAGTTGATTTGTTTGTTGTTAAGTAGAAACATATATACACAGGAGACTGTGTAGGATCTATGAACAGACATTTAGAACAACATTTTCATTTGTAAATAATAGATAAATACTACACGAGAGAGTTAAAACATGTAAATACAAAAGTGGTCAAAACAGTTTAAAAATGGAGAACGTTATTGTACGTCAGTCAAATGAATTCTGTGACAAAAAATATCAATGTTTCTTGAATGTGTTGACCATTGTAATTATTGAGCATATGAAACCCTTTTTTACAACGAGACTTTTAAAACCTCATGGTTTTTCGTAATGTCTACCAATTTACTCTAAAAAAGAGGCATAATTTCAACGTTAAACCTAAGTTTCAGTTGAATAATTTCGAAACTTTCGTCGGGACAAATTTATTTAAGAAACAGTTTTGTTTAAATGAAAGTTAGTTTATTCATGAGTATTGATTTTGATATTCAGTGAAAGATTAATCTTACCGTTTATTAGGTAACTATAGTTGTCAAGTATTTCGTAGTATTATTGTATTGTGTTTAAAGTTTTATGGACACAAGCCATTTCCCACATCTTTGGTAACGTCTTGGGCTCCACATTGACCACTAAGAAAAATTAGTTATGTACAGCATGTCAGCCAAAGAGTTCGAAACACTGTCAAGAATCGACCTTAAAGAAGAGAATGATTTCTTGAAACATATATGTGAAATCCGAAGAATCTTCAATGACAAAGTAAAAATTATAAAATATAATCTGTATTAATAATGTAATGATATAAAACAATCTATATTAATGACAAATAATTAAATTTACTTTTAAAGGTGTGTGTGTATTTTTCTTATAGCAAAGCCGGGCTATCTGCTGTGTCCATCCAGGGGAATCGATCCCCTTATTTTAGTGTTGTAAATTCGTAGACTTACTGCTGACCTAGCTGGGGATTACTGTTAAATTTGCGAATGAAAGATTTTTTCCCAAAAGTATTATGTGTAAACAAATATTCAAATTTTAAAGAACCTACATCAAAATATCTTACACAAGAGATTTATATTAATTCATTCTAATTTAAAAAAGTTGTATATTTTGTACACATTAGAAGATCGAAGGTTCGAGCCACGATATGTCGCTGAACACGATTTGTACCTTCAGCTATGGGGGCGATATAAGAGTTGAATCAATCCTCTTATTTGGTTAAGAGTAGACAGGTGAAAACTGATTTCGTTCTTTTTGGTCATCAGCTCTAAATTAGATGTGAATATATCTGAATCTTAATGGTCTTTGGCGTGGCCGTGAAACCTATAAACCACATTAGGTACCTTCTAGGCTGAAAATATGTGTTGGTAAAGGAAATATATGGATTATCAAGGGACACCAGGACCATCAAGGAAGATACACGTAAGAAGGATCTTCTAAGAGAATCGTGACACAAACATAAGGCTTATTTACTTCATTTAGAGTTGAAACAACATGATTTGGAGTGAACTGGCGTGTATTTTAGTATGGTTTTCATTTCGTTTTAATGATTATACTACACAACTCATGGGTAAAGGGAAACAGTATTTAAACATTTGAAATCTTACAATTTTTCATTATTTTATCATCCCTGACTGACCATTCAGAAATGACTGAGAAAAAGTTTGACAATGTAAAATGTATTGTATCCTAGAATAATTGTCAAAAAAAGTGAAGATAAATTACCTCTGATGAGCAAACACAGTCTGCTTTAGAGGAATGTTTGCTGTTAGAGCTCATATGGTGTCCTTTAAACGTCAAATTACCAAGCTTCTTTTGTATATTATTCACAACAGATGAGACCTATATATTTCAACATATTAAATATTTCCTGTTTTTGTCTGTTACACCAGAAATGTAGGATAAAATGAGTGATTGTTTAGTGTCAAATACTTGGAAAATTGAAGTAATAATGAGTGGGTTTAATTTCAACACTTACATACATATATTACTTCTTGTGACTTGTGTGTTATTAAGGACCCTATAACCAGCGAAGTGATGGATTCAGAAGTACGTTGGTGGATATATTACTTTAAGAAGCCAATACGGACTTCACCGGTACATCTATGGATTAAAAAAAGAAAACATTGGTATTCAGAATCGCTTAAAATATTAATGAAATAAAAATTCATATTCTTTTTACGAAACATGTAGAGATAATAGCAGTAAGTAGAAAGTTATAGAAATGGTTTACCTTCCTGGAGACTAGTACATTGAACAACATTTCTTTCCATTTCTGTGTATTTTCATCAGGTTGAGATATATTGTTATTTGCCATTGACATCCATGAATAGCAGCTTAATGTGGCTTTTAAGGATGCAACGGCAGCAATAGATTATCGTTTTAACGAAGAAATAATATAATATGATTAAAGTATTACTTAAGGAAGACAATATAAAAACAGATTTTAAACATAAGTCCACTGATAACAAAATGATTAGTTAGAACCCATAATCGTTACATAGAGATGTTGCATTACCCGGATAAAAGAATGACAAATTAGAACCCATGATCGTTACACAGAGATGTTGCATTACCCGGATAAAAGAATGACAAATTAGAACCCATGATCGTTACACAGAGATGCTGCACTGCGACTCAAGAATAAGGATAGAACGTGATCGACTGAATGGAAATTATAGAATTGTTCTGTTCAGGAATAAATGTGGCAAAATAAATTTTATTGCCTCCTACAAAATATTTTGCATGGTAATTTTCTATTAAAGGAAAAATTCACGATTAATACATAGTTCTGTTTGAATTTAGCGAAAAGCTACTAAGGGGTATCAGGACTAGCCGTTCCTGATTTAGCTGTGAAAGACCAGAAAAGGTAGCTACTCATTACCGTCCACCTTCAACTCTTGGGATTCTCTTTTACCGACGGAGAGTAGGATTGACCATCACATTATAACTACCTCACGGTGAATAGGCGAACATGTGTGGTGGGACAAAGATTCAAACCAGCGAACCGAGCGCCCTAACCACTTGGCTATACCAGGCTGAGAGTTTTGGTGTAGCAGTTTATGTGTAAGTGTTCACCAAAAGCAAACATTTAATAAATTACCCTTTCAGACTCTAGTTTCAAACATTTATAAACTAAACTTTTGTCCAATACCAACGCTTAGGACATCCGGGACCTTCTAAGAAGTAATTCACTCATAGGGTTTCAGCGTTGTTCCTGTAATGAGGTAAAGTCAACGTTAGCTTCTGAGAGGTTCATGAAATATCGTCCTGCCAACTAATGTAAGCGGATACCTTAACGCACATATCAGTAAGTCGCCTAATTACAAGAAACCTGAACTATATGTTTGATTACTTGTCGAAAAATTTAAGAGCAACTTAAATGTCTTTTAATCCAAGTTATTTACAAATTAATTAAAAAAAAGCACAGACATTGATGGAAACTTGGACAAATTATTTGTGATACATTGCGGTGCATCTGAAGGTATTCAGTAACTACAATGGCAATACTGTAGGACTTATTGGTCTATTACATTATTCTAAACCCTTGTTTAACAGAAAACAGTAAATACACATGATTTTCTTTGTTTGTTTTTGAATTTCACGCAAAGCTACACCACGGCTATTTGCGTTAGCCGTTCTTAATTTAGCAATGTAAGATTAGAGAGAAGGCAGCTAGTTATCACCACCCACCAACTCTAGGGCTATTCTTTTACCAAAGAATACTAGGATTTACCGTCACGTTATAACACCCCAATGGCTTAAAGGGCGAGCATGTTTGGTGTGACGGGGATTCGAACCAGTGACCGTCAGATTATGAGATCACAGTTTGTTTGTCTTTCATACCAGCGGATCTTTACTTCACCTTTCACAAATGTTACAATACTACCAATTCTCACGGCCTGGCATGGCCAGGTTGGTTAAGGCGTCTGCCTCGTAATCCGAGGGGCGCGGATTCGAATCCCCGTCTCACCCAACATTTTCGCCCTTTCGGTCGTGGGGGTGCTGTAATGTGACAGTCAATCCTACTATTCGTTGGTAAGAGTAGCCCAAGAGTTGGCGGTAGGTGGTGATGACTAGCTTCCTTCCCTCTAGTGTTACACTGCTAAATTAGGGACAACTACTGTGGATAGCCCTCGAGTAGCATTGCGCAAAATTAAAACAAAACAAACTAATTTTCACTCTAGAAGCATGGAGCAGAGGGTTAAAACTGTATCTGCTCAGACGAGACAGTTACATAATTCTCTTCAGTTATAACTAAATACTTATCAATTAATAAAACCAAATCCTCACTACTTCATCAGGTCACTATTGTTCCCAGAGACTATGTCGTATAGCTGGGCTCGAACTTAAATTTTACACTTCTTTCTCATAAATAACCATGTACAGGCAACATGTTTTTAATTCTATTCTTTGTTTAATATCAGTAATATCATGATTTTCATGTTACATTCCTGTATTAATTGTTTTCTTTAAATTTTAGTTAAACACCAATGAAAATAGGGTTAACGTAACAGAAATGTATGTAATCGATACAAATAAAAACGCTTCAGTGAAGGAAAAAAACAAATTATTTTTATTTCAAACAGTAGATAATTACCCATAAACATAGTAAATTAAAGCGATTTTACATCAGTCACATTGCATCATTTTGGTTTCTAACTAATTACATAGCGTTTTCTTCAGGGTAACTCGGTGATGGTTCATTAGAATTTCGGAAACTAAATCGAACGAAGATGTAACGAAGAGCTGCTTTATTTTGTTCTGTTTATAAAATTTCGACTTCTTTAATTTCAGTTCACGTGCTTTTGGATAAATTTGTATTTATGTCAATAGAGTTAAACTGTAATAATCAACTAATGAAATCTAATATTGAAAACAACGTTGGATTCATTTACTACTGTCCAAAACAAGGACCGGATTAACACTATAATAAACCCAAAGACAATAACAGTTCTGTGAGCCACTTTTACTCACCAGCTCTCCTTTCTCTGACATTAAAATTTATCCATCACGTTACGGATTTACTATTATACATTTATTTAAGTTTAATGAACGTAACGTATATTTGTAAATGTGTATTGCGCATGTCCCACCTGTTTCTAAATATGTAGAAGATTTTCGAGCATAAATCAACAATGTAGGACTTGTGTAATAATCAGTGATTGACAGTATTGTTGTCTACTGAACTTTCTAGAAGCTCGCCTAACGAGCTATAAAAGCTATCACAAGACACGGGAAAAATAGTATATAGTTTGGTTGCTACAGTGAGTACACTACAAGCTTCGTAAGCTATAATGTGATCAACGCTTATTAGTCGTAAAACCACAGAATTGTACCAGGAATATTTAGAGATTTCGAACATTACAATCCATTTAACATAGGTGAATTAACTTCTGACGTTAGTATTTCTTAGAGGACATTAAATATCTTCGTCGGTAAAAGTTACCTTGTAAGTGATGCAAGGACAGCTAAGAATAAAGGGCAATTTAACTTAAGCAAGGTATAACAACATCAAGTCAGAATTAATTCGCTAATCGTGGACCTGGACCGTCGATACAATATTCAATTCTGAACCAAAGAGAGACTAAATTATTTGTGAGTTTGTAATATTTATATAAATAAATCATTTATTTGTAACAACCATCATCATAAATTGTAATGATGTTTCTTTGTTTGTTTTAGAATTTTGCACAAAGCTACCCGAGGGCTATCTGTGCTAGCCGTCCCTAATTTTCTAGTGTAAGACTAGAGGGAAGGCAGCTAGTCATCACCACCCACCGCCAACTCTTGGGCTACTCTTTTACCAACGAATAGTGGGATTGATCGAAACATTATAACGCCCCCACAGCTGAAAGGGCGAGCATGTTTGGCGCGACGGGGATGCGACCCTCAGATTACGAGTCGCACATCTTAACAAGCTTGGCTATGCCGGGTCTAATGTTGTTTGTATATTAAAGTTTTTAAAGGTTTTATACTTGATTTATTTTATTGCAGTAAAGCTAAAAATGTATTAGTTGATTCAGTATTACAAAATATCTTACGAAAGTAGTCCATAAAGTCCATGGGAGGTTTATTTTTGAAAGATATCCTTTTTGTTATGTTGTGATAATAATGATAACTCAAAGTATAAGACTGAGAGTTAACCTCCAGGTTAAAATGCACATGAACAAATATTAATAAAACAAATTATCTATTAAAAATTATGACTTTTAATGTGCAACAGTCTTGTAATGTTTAGTAAAAATCTACCAAGTTGTGTGAATATACACTTAATATATTAGAAGCTGCTGGTATGTAAACTAATGAGTACAAATAGTTATGGGTTTGGTCCAATGGGCCTAGGCAGTTTCAGTAAAGTTCATAAACTACTTTAAAAATTATTAACTGAAACATTTACCATGGAACAATAATCTTATATCAATATACAATAAAAGTTACAAGTTTAGATTATAATGTTGTTTTAATGAGATTCCTTGACTGTTTTCAGATTATCTTTTTATAGTTACCTATACATCCATTAACTTTCACCTTGTGCAGTCCATATTATGTGTACATGTAATTTTTCATGTATCAAAACATATTTCCAACTTCTGCAGTGTTGATTTTGTGATATACTGTTAACAAGATATTAATAATTTCACACATATAGACAGAAGTACTTAATCAGTTTGTTTTGTTTTGTTTCTTTCAGGAAAATCTTCTCTTAGATGAAGAACAGAACTTGAAACAAACAGATATTGGTTTATTATATTTGAATATTATAAATTAGTAAGAAAATAAATATTTTATTAACATTGTAAAAACTTCTAAGTATCAAACATTATTGTACTCTCAGTACAAATATTTAATACTAAATATTAAGCTATTTGTTAGACCTCAAGCATGAAGCAAGAACATCACAATTCATGGTTTAATTACAAGTATTAAACTAACAAAATTCAAATAATAAAACTATAGAAAAATGGCCCTGTAAACATTATACACAATACATGTTATTCATTTACTCAAATTATTATTAATGTAGTATCACTACCACTGGGATTCTTAACCAACCTAATTCAAATTATCTTAAGTCTTACTCTTAGTGGCCTGGCATGGCCAGATGGGTTAAGGCCCTCGTAATCTGAGGGTCGCATCCCCGTCGCGCCAAACATTCTCGCCCTTTCAGCTATGGGGGCGTTATAAGGTTACAGTCAATCTCACTATTCGTTGGTAAAAGAGTAGCCCAAGAGTTGGCGGTTGGTGGTGATCACTAGTTGCCTTCCCTCTAGTCTTACACTGCTAAAGTAGGGGCGACGAGCGCATAGCACTCGAGTAGCTTAGCGCGAAATTCAAAAAAGCAAACAAATTTCTTATGGGAAAAATTGATGAGTAATATGCCCCTGTCGGACCTAAATTTAGGTTTTGCATCACAGTTCGCTGACGATGTAGCAGTCTGGAAAAGTGCCCTCACTCCATCAATAGCAGCAACGAACCTACAACCAGTCCTAAATAACATCGAAGAATACTGCCAGAAATACAGAATCAAAATCAATATTCCAAAAACCCAAGTCATATTATTCAGCAGACTGAATAAGCTGAAAAAAGATCCACCAAAACTCTATATGAATGGATCACTTTTACTGACTCCTACTTCTGCTAAATTTCTAGGTCTAACCTATGATTCAAAATTAACGTGGTTACCACATATTAAAATGTACTGATACGAATCTGGAAAGAGCAAACTATGCAAGAAGTCTTTCAGGTAAAATCCAAGGAACATCACCAGACAACATACTTAAAATCTACAAAACGTACATTAGACCAACAATAGAATATGCATCACCTGCCTGGATTAACATAGCACCCACACATGTACAGAAACTTCAACGTATACAAAATTCAGTATTAACTTCAGCATATAAAGTACCACGTAGCACCTCAACCACATTCATGCACAAATATGCAAACATAGACACATTATCTGAAAGACTCTTGCATAATTCTCTAAAATATTTCAATAAGAATTGGCATAAAAATGACTTAATGTGTGATCTCGACAGATATCACGTACATGATGTAAATAGTCCTAAATACCTCTTCCCTTTTAACATATATTTAAGAAATGTAACACAAGCTGGCCACTATGCACTAGACACTTAGTCCTTGTTTCTTTTATATTATTATAATTATTATTTTCTTTGTTAATCATTATTTTTTTCTCTCTTTTTGAATTATTATTCAAGTATTGATAATAATAATTATTATTACTTTCTCTTTTTGTGTGTGTGTGTGTGTTACTACAAGTAGTAGTAGCATTCTCTCTATCAGGAAAAAGGAGAAAAATACAAAAAATATATATATATATATGAAAATACAAAAAAAAAAAAAAAATGAAAAAAAAACTCTTGTTCGTCCATGCATGGACTGAGCCCTGAAATGGGCCTGAGTTATACTTTTACTCTGGCCGAAAGCTTAAAAAAAAAACACAAAAAAAACCCTAAAGACAGACGCTATAATCGTTCGGGAGGGAGGAAGAGGTCAAATGTACCTGACCCTCCTGGGTATTTAACAACATCAATACCCAAATACCAACACAGTGAAACTTCCTCATTGCAAATGTGCATGAATCTCGTGCGCTTCAACGTGTATGGGACTTAAATTTGTATTTTATTGATACAGATAGTTTTACTGTTTCAGTATAAAATTCTTGCAAAAGTTCAACATAAAATTCCACGTGTATTCAAAAAGACAGAATTGTCTCGTCTTTTCAGTCTTCAAATGCATTAAAATTCCTACCAATCGTCTTCAGCCGTACCAAGTGAAGCTATTTAAGGAAATCAATCTCATAATCCAAGTGAGTAGAACAGTACTCAGCTGTCTGCTCCACAGAACTTAATTTTAATTCTTAACTTGATAATCAGGTGAAAATCACGAGATGTCACAATAAATATACCATCGAAAATCGTTCAATAACTCAGAAAGTCACAACTCTTTTTAACCTTAGATTTTAATCTCCCAGAAACCTTGTTTGTTGAACCAACTGTTAGAGTTTTATGAAGTACCATGGAACTTCTAGAGACCTTGTTTGTTGAATCAACTGTTAGTGTTTTATGAAGTACCATGGAACTTCTAGAGACCTTGTTTGTTGAATCAACTGTTAGTGTTTTATGAAGTACCATGGAACTTCTAGAGACCTTGTTTGTTGAATCAACTGTTAGTGTTTTATGAAGTACCATGGAACTTCTAGAGACCTTGTTTGTTGAATCAACTGTTAGTGTTTTATGAAGTACCATGGAACTTCTAGAGACCTTGTTTGTTGAACCAACTGTTAGTGTTTTATAAAGTACCATGGAACTTCTAGAGACCTTGTTTGTTGAACCAACTGTTAGTGTTTTATAAAGTACCATGGAACTTCTAGAGACCTTGTTTGTTGAACCAACTGTTAGTGTTTTATGAAGTACCATGGAACTTCTAGAGACCTTGTTTGTTGAACCAACTGTTAGTGTTTTATAAAGTACCATGGAACTTCTAGAGACCTTGTTTGTTGAATCAACTGTTAGTGTTTTATGAAGTACCATGGAACTTCTAGAGACCTTGTTTGTTGAATCAACTGTTAGTGTTTTATGAAGTACCATGGAACTTCTAGAGACCTTGTTTGTTGAACCAACTGTTAGTGTTTTATGAAGTACCATGGAACTTCTAGAGACCTTGTTTGTTGAACCAACTGTTAGTGTTTTATGAAGTACCATGGAACTTCTAGAGACCTTGTTTGTTGAACCAACTGTTAGTGTTTTATGAAGTACCATGGAACTTCTAGAGACCTTGTTTGTTGAACCAACTGTTAGTGTTTTATGAAGTACCATGGAACTTCTAGAGACCTTGTTTGTTGAACCAACTGTTAGTGTTTTATGAAGTACCATGGAACTTCTAGAGACCTTGTTTGTTGAACCAACTGTTAGTGTTTTATAAAGTACCATGGAACTTCTAGAGACCTTGTTTGTTGAATCAACTGTTAGTGTTTTATGAAGTACCATGGAACTTCTAGAGACCTTGTTTGTTGAACCAACTGTTAGTGTTTTATGAAGTACCATGGAACTTCTAGAGACCTTGTTTGTTGAACCAACTGTTAGTGTTTTATGAAGTACCATGGAACTTCTAGAGACCTTGTTTGTTGAACCAACTGTTAGTGTTTTATGAAGTACCATGGAACTTCTAGAGACCTTGTTTGTTGAACCAACTGTTAGTGTTTTATGAAGTACCATGGAACTTCTAGAGACCTTATTTGTTGAATCAACTGTTAGTGTTTTATGAAGTACCATGGAACTTCTAGAGACCTTGTTTGTTGAACCAACTGTTAGTGTTTTATAAAGTACCATGGAACTTCTAGAGACCTTGTTTGTTGAATCAACTGTTAGTGTTTTATGAAGTACCATGGAACTTCTAGAGACCTTGTTTGTTGAACCAACTGTTAGTGTTTTATGAAGTACCATGGAACTTCTAGAGACCTTCTTTGTTGAACCAACTGTTAGTGTTTTATAAAGTACCATGGAACTTCTAGAGACCTTCTTTGTTGAACCAACTGTTAGTGTTTTATAAAGTACCATGGAACTTCTAGAGACCTTGTTTGTTGAATCAACTGTTAGTGTTTTATGAAGTACCATGGAACTTCTAGAGACCTTGTTTGTTGAACCAACTGTTAGTGTTTTATGAAGTACCATGGAACTTCTAGAGACCTTGTTTGTTGAATCAACTGTTAGTGTTTTATGAAGTACCATGGAACTTCTAGAGACCTTGTTTGTTGAACCAACTGTTAGTGTTTTATAAAGTACCATGGAACTTCTAGAGACCTTGTTTGTTGAATCAACTGTTAGTGTTTTATGAAGTACCATGGAACTTCTAGAGACCTTGTTTGTTGAACCAACTGTTAGTGTTTTATGAAGTACCATGGAACTTCTAGAGACCTTGTTTGTTGAATCAATTGTTAGTGTTTTATGAAGTACCATGGAACTTCTAGAGACCTTGTTTGTTGAATCAACTGTTAGTGTTTTATGAAGTACCATGGAACTTCTAGAGACCTTGTTTGTTGAACCAACTGTTAGTGTTTTATGAAGTACCATGGAACTTCTAGAGACCTTGTTTGTTGAATCAACTGTTAGTGTTTTATGAAGTACCATGGAACTTCTAGAGACCTTGTTTGCTGAACCAACTGTTAGTGTTTTATGAAGTACCATGGAACTTCTAGAGACCTTGTTTGTTGAACCAACTGTTAGTGTTTTATGAAGTACCATGGAACTTCTAGAGACCTTGTTTGTTGAACCAACTGTTAGTGTTTTATAAAGTACCATGGAACTTCTAGAGACCTTGTTTGTTGAATCAACTGTTAGTGTTTTATGAAGTACCATGGAACTTCTAGAGACCTTGTTTGTTGAAGCAACTGTTAGTGTTTTATAAAGTACCATGGAACTTCTAGAGACCTTGTTTGTTGAACCAACTGTTAGTGTTTTATGAAGTACCATGGAACTTCTAGAGACCTTGTTTGTTGAACCAACTGTTAGTGTTTTATGAAGTACCATGGAACTTCTAGAGACCTTGTTTGTTGAATCAACTGTTAGTGTTTTATGAAGTACCATGGAACTTCTAGACACCTTGTTTGTTGAACCAACTGTTAGTGTTTTATAAAGTACCATGGAACTTCTAGAGACCTTGTTTGTTGAATCAACTGTTAGTGTTTTATGAAGTACCATGGAACTTCTAGAGACCTTGTTTGTTGAACCAACTGTTAGTGTTTTATAAAGTACCATGGAACTTCTAGAGACCTTGTTTGTTGAATCAACTGTTAGTGTTTTATGAAGTACCATGGAACTTCTAGAGACCTTGTTTGTTGAATCAACTGTTAGTGTTTTATGAAGTACCATGGAACTTCTAGAGACCTTGTTTGTTGAACCAACTGTTAGTGTTTTATGAAGTACCATGGAACTTCTAGACACCTTGTTTGTTGAACCAACTGTTAGTGTTTTATAAAGTACCATGGAACTTCTAGAGACCTTGTTTGTTGAATCAACTGTTAGTGTTTTATGAAGTACCATGGAACTTCTAGAGACCTTGTTTGTTGAACCAACTGTTAGTGTTTTATAAAGTACCATGGAACTTTTAGAGACCTTGTTTGTTGAATCAACTGTTAGTGTTTTATGAAGTACCATGGAACTTCTAGAGACCTTGTTTGTTGAATCAACTGTTAGTGTTTTATGAAGTACCATGGAACTTCTAGAGACCTTGTTTGTTGAACCAACTGTTAGTGTTTTATGAAGTACCATGGAACTTCTAGAGACCTTGTTTGTTGAACCAACTGTTAGTGTTTTATAAAGTACCATGGAACTTCTAGAGACCTTGTTTGTTGAATCAACTGTTAGTGTTTTATAAAGTACCATGGAACTTCTAGAGACCTTGTTTGTTGAATCAACTGTTAGTGTTTTATGAAGTACCATGGAACTTCTAGAGACCTTGTTTGTTGAATCAACTGTTAGTGTTTTATGAAGTACCATGGAACTTCTAGAGACCTTGTTTGTTGAACCAACTGTTAGTGTTTTATGAAGTACCATGGAACTTCTAGAGACCTTGTTTGTTGAACCAACTGTTAGTGTTTTATGAAGTACCATGGAACATCTAGAGACCTTGTTTGTTGAATCAACTGTTAGTGTTTTATGATGTACCATGGAACATCTAGAGACCTTGTTTGTTGAACCAACTGTTAGTGTTTTATGAAGTACCATGGAACTTCTAGAGACCTTGTTTGTTGAATCAACTGTTAGTGTTTTATGAAGTACCATGGAACTTCTAGAGACCTTGTTTGTTGAATCAACTGTTAGTGTTTTATGAAGTACCATGGAACTTCTAGAGACCTTGTTTGTTGAATCAACTGTTAGTGTTTTATGAAGTACCATGGAACTTCTAGAGACCTTGTTTGTTGAACCAACTGTTAGTGTTTTATAAAGTACCATGGAACTTCTAGAGACCTTGTTTGTTGAATCAACTGTTAGTGTTTTATGAAGTACCATGGAACATCTAGAGACCTTGTTTGTTGAACCAACTGTTAGTGTTTTTTATGAAGTACCATGGAACTTCTAGAGACCTTGTTTGTTGAACCAACTGTTAGTGTTTTATGAAGTACCATGGAACTTCTAGAGACCTTCTTTGTTGAACCAACTGTTAGTGTTTTATAAAGTACCATGGAACTTCTAGAGACCTTGTTTGTTGAATCAACTGTTAGTGTTTTATGAAGTACCATGGAACTTCTAGAGACCTTGTTTGTTGAATCAACTGTTAGTGTTTTATGAAGTACCATGGAACTTCTAGAGACCTTGTTTGTTGAACCAACTGTTAGTGTTTTATGAAGTACCATGGAACTTCTAGAGACCTTGTTTGTTGAACCAACTGTTAGTGTTTTATAAAGTACCATGGAACTTCTAGAGACCTTGTTTGTTGAATCAACTGTTAGTGTTTTATGAAGTACAATGGAACATCTAGAGACCTTGTTTGTTGAACCAACTGTTAGTGTTTTATGAAGTACCATGGAACTTCTAGAGACCTTGTTTGTTGAACCAACTGTTAGTGTTTTATGAAGTACCATGGAACTTCTAGAGACCTTCTTTGTTGAACCAACTGTTAGTGTTTTATGAAGTACCATGGAACTTCTAGAGACCTTGTTTGTTGAATCAACTGTTAGTGTTTTATGAAGTACCATGGAACTTCTAGAGACCTTGTTTGTTGAACCAACTGTTAGTGTTTTATGAAGTACCATGGAACTTCTAGAGACCTTGTTTGTTGAATCAACTGTTAGTGTTTTATGAAGTACCATGGAACTTCTAGAGACCTTGTTTGTTGAATCAACTGTTAGTGTTTTATGAAGTACCATGGAACTTCTAGAGACCTTGTTTGTTGAACCAACTGTTAGTGTTTTATAAAGTACCATGGAACTTCTAGAGACCTTGTTTGTTGAATCAACTGTTAGTGTTTTATGAAGTACCATGGAACTTCTAGAGACCTTGTTTGTTGAACCAACTGTTAGTGTTTTATGAAGTACCATGGAACTTCTAGAGACCTTGTTTGTTGAATCAATTGTTAGTGTTTTTATGAAGTACCATGGAACTTCTAGAGACCTTGTTTGTTGAATCAACTGTTAGTGTTTTATGAAGTACCATGGAACTTCTAGAGACCTTGTTTGTTGAACCAACTGTTAGTGTTTTATGAAGTACCATGGAACTTCTAGAGACCTTGTTTGTTGAATCAACTGTTAGTGTTTTATGAAGTACCATGGAACTTCTAGAGACCTTGTTTGCTGAACCAACTGTTAGTGTTTTGTGAAGTACCATGGAACTTCTAGAGACCTTGTTTGTTGAACCAACTGTTAGTGTTTTATGAAGTACCATGGAACTTCTAGAGACTTGTTTGTTGAACCAACTGTTAGTGTTTTATAAAGTACCATGGAACTTCTAGAGACCTTGTTTGTTGAATCAACTGTTAGTGTTTTATGAAGTACCATGGAACTTCTAGAGACCTTGTTTGTTGAAGCAACTGTTAGTGTTTTATAAGGTATTATGGAACTCCTAGCGACCATCTGTATTTGTAACAACTGTTGCTGTTTTATAAGTTACCAAGGAACCTCTAGAAAGGTTGTCTTGTTGAACCAACTGTTAGTGTTTTATAAGGTACCATGAAACTCCTAGCGACCATCTTTAGTTGTAACTGCTGTTGCTGTTTTATAAGTTACCATGAAGGAGCTAGTGTGGGAATATACGTGTCAACTAAAAAAAAAGACTTCAATTAATCTTCATATTATTGCAAATGCTGCTCATATTTGCCAATAGAAAGCTGTATTTCTATGTAAGGTACGTACATTTCTTCAAGAAAGAAACATCTTAAGACACTGGGAAGTTCACATTGCCGAGCTGCGTGATGGACAATTAAACGTGAATCAGAAACCAACATGTTCTTCAAATTATCCTTTTGATTCACATGGATTTCTTTAACCATGACCTCTTACATTGAAGAAATACAAAATGAACTTGGCAAAAACATTTATACTGACCAGCACGTATCAATTACCTTGTTTCTAGGTACTGAAACTTGTTGTAACACTGAGTTAGAATGTACTTAGTTACTCATACACTTGTTCAAACACTGAGTTAGAATGTACCTAGTTACTCATATACTTGTTTTAACACTGAGTTAGAATGCGTAGTTACTGATACACTTCATGTAATACTCAGTTAGAATGTACATAGTTACTTATACACTTGTTGTAACAGTGAGTTAGAATGTACATAGTTACTTATACACTTGTTGTAACAGTGAGTTAGAATGTACCTAGTTACTCATAAACTTGTTGTAACAGTGAGTTATAATGTACATAGTTACTTATACACTTATTAAAACACTGAGTTAGAATGTACCTAGTTACTCATAAACTTGTTGTAACAGTGAGTTAGAATGTACCTAGTTACTCATAAACTTGTTGTAACAGTGAGTTAGAATGTACATAGTTACTTATACACTTATTAAAACACTGAGTTAGAATGTACCTAGTTACTCATAAACTTGTTGTAACAGTGAGTTAGAATGTACATAGTTACTCATAAACTTGTTGTAACAGTAAGTTAGAATGTACATAGTTACTTATAAACTTGTTGTAACAGTGAGTTAGAATGTACATAGTTACTCATAAACTTGTTGTAACAGTGAGTTAGAATGTACCTAGCTACTCATAAACTTGTTGTAACAGTGAGTTAGAATGTACCTAGTTACTCATAAACTTGTTGTAACAATGAGTTAGAATGTACATAGTTACTTATACACTTATTAAAACACTGAGTTAGAATGTACCTAGTTACTGATACACTTGTTGTTGCCCTTACTTAGAATGTTATAATGTATGTCTCTAGTTATGAATGTTATAATGTTTATCCCTAGTTATCAATGTTAAAAACGTCCTTGATTATGAATGTTGTAACGTATATTTTAGTTTTCAATGTTATAATGTATGTCCCTAATTATGAATGCTGTAATGTATTTCCCTAGTTATCAATGTTATAATGTATATCCCTAGTTATGAACGTTGTAATGTATTTCCCTAGTTATCAGTGTTATAATGTATATCCCTAATTATGAATGTTGTAATGTATGTCCCTAGTTATCAATGTTATAATGTATATCCCTAATTATGAATGTTGTAATGTATGTCCCTGGCTATGAATGATCTTCTGATTGGTATGAACCCTTGTTCTTCTGTTTGAACGTTTACCTTTGGTTAATCTTCAAGCAGCTTGTTTACGTCATCCAACTCCGCCATCTTCAGTGACTGTAGTTGAATATTTAATTGCTCGACTTTAATTTTTGGTTTCCATCTCCTTTACTTCGCCACACAGTTCCTGTTCTTAACAGAAACCTGGATTACATTCCAATGTAATGACATGTTTTGGTGGGTCTTTTCGTTTTTTTGTGTGTATTGTTTTTATTGTCGGTGTTATTATGGTCTACATTGTGTTTTTGCATCAGATGTAAATCCATTGTTAACGACAGTGTGTTTTCTTATAGCAAAGCCACATCGAGCTATCTGCTGAGCCCACCGAGGGGAATCGAACCCTGATTTCAGCGTTGTAAATCCGTAGACATACCGCTGTACTAACGGAGGGCAAATCCATTGTTAACTATGATATTTGAGTTAATGTCTTGTATTGTGTTAACATCCGGTGTGATGGGTGTGTCTTTAATTAAAATGTATATTTGTTTTCAAAAACTTCAGAACGGGTGTTAATCGACATTTTGCTAAGACTATTGGTAGATCACGTAATCTTTATTCCTGTTTTTATTAGCTTAAGACTGCTTGTGGATCACTTAAACCTTTTTTTAATAACCAACGTTATTTATAATATACATTGTGATAACTGTCACGACTTCTATATTGAGAAGCAAGTAAAAAATGGAAACCAGATTAAAAGAACATAAAAGTCACCTTCACACGTTTTCGAACACTGCAAGTCAAATAAACACAACATAACCATAGAAAACACTAAAATACTAAATAAAGAAACAAACATAAACAAACGCAAAATTAAAGAAGCCTTACTTATACAACAACGTAAACCCAAAATAAACCAATATAAATGAACGCCTTTATACCTATATTAATATAATAAAATAAATAAAATTATATATTCAAACATCTAACACTGCCCTCTACATTCCGACACCCAGTTACACAACGACTTTCAAAGATGTGGTCAGCTTCCGGTCAGTTACCTCTTTTTTCGTGAACCTGACGATGACATAAGAAGATCGAAACGTTGTTCGCTCTTCTATGTAAAATATTTTCTCAACCCAAACGAGCCGTTTTTGCATATATATTACAATACATATAAATTAGTCCACCTTCTTTCCCATGGTAGAGTGGGGAGCATCTTAGTAAACACAATACATATAAATTAGTCCACCTTCTTCCCAATGATAGAGTGGGGAGCATCTTAGTAAACACAATATATATAAATTAGTCCACCTTCTTTCCCATAATTGGGTGGGGAGCATTCTTCTCAACGCGATACATCTAAACGGGTCCACCTCTTTTCCTATGATAGGGTGGGAAACATCCGAGCTAAAACATTACATCTTAAGTGGTCCACCCTCTTTCCCATGATTGGGTTGGGGGCATCCTAGCCAACACAATACATCTAAACTTGTCCACTTCCTTTCCATACCAGATCTCCAAAGAACCAGCCTGCAGGAGATGGTATGAATGGAGTTTCTCGGCCGACTGGTATATTCATTGGCTGCTACAGCTCCTTCTGAAACAAGATAAACCTTTTAACACAGTTAAGATGTCTTCTCTGTTCGTTTGCCTTAGAGATTTTTCTCTTTAGACAATTGCCATCTTGGCTCATGATTTCTCATAGTTCAGCATGTGTCTTCCAACAATCTTAGAAACACTAACTTCCTATTTTGTCGTTCTCTCTGTGGTATTTAAAATTTGTTTTGTAGATTTACTAGTTTTTAATAACAGAGATGTGCTTTGTTTCTCGAATTACATTTTTTTCTATTTATTAACGTAGAAGTCCATATCACTATTTCTCTATCCTTTGTGAGAGAAGAATGTTTACCAATAAGTGAAATTTCAACAGTGGCGAGGAGATGAAAGTTACGTATTGATGACGTGACAGCCACTTTTCATATATTAGTGAACACCATTATGTAGCCTGTAACTTCATTCACATCTATTTGACATGACAGTCACTTTTCATATATTAGTGAACATCATTATGTAGCCTGCAACTTTATTCACATATATTTGACACTCTTTCATCCCTTCGATGCAATAGGAAATTCAGCAGAAGATCAGCTTGTTTGTTTTCGTTCATCTACATCTAATGCTATGTGAACTTCCCACTGAGGACAGTATTCAACCATCCTCTCATTATGTGGGCTTAATTTCTCGTGTATATTCCATTCCAGGTCTTTTTCCCTCTTACACAATCTCGTTTGTATAAATCTAATCCTGATGTATTACTTGTTTTTTATCAGTTACTTACATCTGCATACATACTGATTTCTCTTTACACCAACTACATTTCCAGGACTATATGTCTGGTCCTCGTAGTCTTACTGATTCACTGATTAAGAATTATAGTTATTTTTACATGCACTATCTAGATTCACAAACTGTGGTATAAATTTTGAATTTTTGGAAAGCTCACCCATTTATTGAGTTCAACTACCCAGTACACAATTACCCTGTCTTTTTCTGAACCTTCTTTGTTTGCCTCCTTGCACTTTACGTCTTCATTTCATGTCAGAAGTACTTCATAGAGATGCTGTTCCCTTTGGAATGATTCTTGTTCCATTCTGTTTTCTGCTGTGGCTTGTTCTATACAATGTTTCTTCCTCTGGTCCCACATGTCAAATAACGGATGGATTACAACCATTCTTACACATAGGATTTCTCTCCAGTTCTTTTCTCTCTAACGATCAGTTCTAAACCTGTTCAATTTCAACCACTTTGAAATCTATTCTGTTTTCTTTAGGTGTGAAGAAATTTACCAATCACCTTACAAGGTTTTACTTGATGTCCTTAACAAGACACGGAATGGATTTAGTTATTAATCTGTGCAAAGTTTTCATTTAGAAAAGTTCTCTTCACTTCGTTGGATCACTATTCCATATTCAGGTCTATATTACAAACGCCTTTCTTCCTATTCCCATCACAGAGTTCTCTAGATGCTTGCTTTTCTTCATCCACTGATGTTATAATTTATTGTTTCAAACACTACATTGTGTCCTATAATTTCAGTCACGTGGTCAAAGCGTGTACTCTACATCTCCGTTGACTTACTCTGTGGTTTTGTTATTACATGCAAGATAGCCTTCTGTTTTCATACTCATGGAAAGAGTCCTCCAGTTATATTTTTGATGGTAGAAACCCGTTTTGAATGAATTGACAAAATGTTCAAATCCTTACTCACTCCAACCCAATACCTTATCCTCTTGACCCAACCATTTTTCCTGTTTCCTACTGTGCTCGAGAAACTCGTTGTGGCTAGATAATCTATTACCACTGTTTTGGTTCCTTCACTTTGAATTGTACCAAACCCACACCTCTTCAGAAATGTTATGTTTGCTGGTTGTGATACATCATTGAACAACAATCTCATCTTAAACATATGTACCAGCATAAGCAATTCTTACACATCAGTGAGCCAGAGCTCTGTTCTGTACATTAGACATGTTTGTATTCCTTTCCACTGCTAGTGAATTGTTTGATTATGATCCATTCTGATAATTTCGTGGTGATTTTTACATCAATTATAGAGCAGGTATCAGAAATTTAATTCCTTTTTAAAACACTCGACCGTCATGATTCGGCATCCATCCAATAGATTTGCTGTATAGATTCTCATGTATTTGAAGCGATTAATTTGAAAAAAGATCATTTGTATCATGATCTGCCTATCAAATAGTCGCTTCACTCACAAGTTTTCTGATGCGTATGTGTTCATTTGGGTAATTACGACTTATTTTATCTTTAATAATGAAATTTCATGAGTGGAGCAGTATAGAGGGAGCTATTAAACAATAACATCATTATCCATTAATAAGAATCACGTGAGTTCAGATTGAAGTTGCCTAAAAACTAGTGTCACGCAGATACTCAAGGCAGATGATCACAGAAGATATAATCTCTGTGTGAAATGGTAAGTGTCTAATGGAAACACATTTTCATGTAAGAAAATATTAACTTTTTCCAAAACCAGATATCTTCTGAACTAACCAGTTGGAGATAATAAAATGGGGGTTCCAATCTTCATCTCTACATTTGACACAATAGTTTTATGATGTGTTAAAATTTTTCCTTCTTTTTTTTTACTTTAACGTTTTCATGCTGTTTATTACTTTTTTATTTTGTACAGTTATTAAGTAACTAGTTTCAAAATTCACTCCATTTAAACACGAATCTTAAATTTCGTGTTACTGTTCATACACTTTTCACCTGGGATATTTTTCACCACATTTCTCAATCGGTCTGAATTTTCTTTCTTTTCGTTTAGATTGATGCAGTCTTAATCTGTCTACTAGTGAAGTAATTTCTTTACTGGAGGTAATAGCTGTAATGTTATACTCAGTAACAGAATCAATGGAACCTGGTATCCATTACTCAATACCTATAAGATCCTACAGTGTGTTCTTTCAATACTCAAGTGTTTTGATAGTTATCTAATCAGTGAAATACTCAACTTCTTTACACATTTACCACCCATCTCAGAAAGAACAGTCATAACTTTTTGGTCCCCAGTACCACATCGTTCTGCTTAGATAGTAAATTAATTCTATTTAGTTAGACCAAGTTACTTATATATGTTTCCTTCTCAAGGTTTTATACGTCACTCAGTCCACACCTGCATCTGTCCTTTTGATAACACATTTATGGCCAGCTCAAACTTAATTTCCAGTCCTTATCCTTCTTCACAAAATACCCCCTCTTAGTACTTCCCCTTAGATATCACTCATTCATCAGACTCGGTATCAAATTATAATTCCACTATCACCACTCTCCGGTTTCAAACGTGGCTTTTGGATTAACTGTACATGTAGCTTATTTACTTTTCATTTCTATATATCATTTTTCCTATACTATACTACACTAGAGAATGTTATAACTGTACAATCTCCTGCTGGTTAGTTTGTGGTAAAACTGGTTTTAGAAAAGTACTGGACCAACCAAATAGTATTAGTTGGTTAAGACACCCCTGTCATATCTTCTTCAAAAGGTTGATTCCCAGGTGGTCTGGTATAGAAAGGAGACAGACTAGTCTAGATGCACTGTGTTGGCTAGGATATCACACATTACCACGGGAAAGGTGGACCAACCATCATATCTACAATTAAGGATGTCATCATCTTTTTTGACACCCAGTTTAGTGAAACGTACTGTCAACATGGGCGAAGACTGTATCTGGTTATGAGCGTTGTCCCACATGTGGTTTCCTCTAGGTTGAGATGTTGCACTCCAATAGAGATGCATTTGGACACTTTCCGAAGGGTGCTCATCACTGTTTCCTCAACCAAGTCAGTGTGAGTTTAGGTAAGATATTGTAATATCGACTCACACTTCTGGTACTTCTTTTCTTGGAAGCGGCTGCGACTGTAGAGGTAGTCACGTTCCTGTTTTAACCTTGGGAAGGTGGAACTAGTGTCAGCAGAAACTGAACAGTAAAGCCATCTTATGAGAAGTGGTATCTATCTGAAATAAATTAACGATGTATGAGAAATATTAAGTTTTCATAAATTCACAATCAACGTACAATAACTTTTTCTTTAAAAAATATAGACACTACAGATGTCAAGCAAAGCTGAAAATTGACATTACCAAAACTGTATTCAAATTTTATGTGTGTATTCTAGTGTATATATAAATAACTATAAATAAACGTATTTACTGGTCCTACTGTTTGTAAGTTCAAAAGTAGAATTATTTGGTTTTCTTCATGCAAAATACTTACCGTCATAACTTATCAGTATGTTTAACCTGTAAAGGCAGATCGCAGATATAATGACACATTTAAATGATATAACAGTAATATCTGATTCTATGTAGTCCAAAACATCAATTATGGTAACGATATTGTCGAAACATGTTATTGAGAAGAGATTCAAAGAGACTATATCCACATGTTCAGATTATTTATTGATACGAATAATTGAAATCATGTATATGTTTTGCAATAAGATTTGATCAAAACTGTAGGTGTGCTGTATAAATATAATTATAAAAAAACACCAATTAAAGACTGAATTATTTAAACAGTGAACAGACAGTTTGTCTGACATATTTTCATTACAACGGTTCTTAACCAATATGAGGAATTTCTTTACATTTGTTAATTTCAATACAACTACGTACTGAAAATACAAAGCACTAACTAATTTACATTTTATAGTATCTTTGTATAGTTCTACTATTATTAGATAGGCTTGTTTAAAAGATTCTAACAAACAAGTTTTAAATCTTCATAACATGTTCGATCCTACCTGATTCATTCAATACTAAATTATTATTTAACAGAAACTGATCAAGAAAACATTTCTATATTTACTGAAATGTTAAAATTGTTCATGTATGATGATTTAATACATTTTATATTTTTAGTAGGATGCACAGGGTTCAGAATGTTATATTAAAATAATGTTGAATAACCAAATCAACATCTTGAATATAAGGTTCCAGTGGTACAGTAACAACATTTGTAATTTAGTATGTAGTTGGATGTCACTAATACTTTGTCACATTTGGAAAAGTATGTGATGGTTATGAAAATAATCATGTACATGGATTGTGAAGATGTGTTCAGATGAAGGACTTATCAGGATGGAGATAATCCTTAAACTTGAGTTGAGAAACAAGGCAACATACATCAACACTTTCAACAACTTTCACTAACACTATATTATTGGTATACCTTTATTAACACTATATTAGTCCTGTATGGCCAGATGAGTAGTCCCAATTTGAGGGTGACGGGTTCAAAACCTGTCCCACCAAACATGCTTGTCCTTTCAGCCAAGTGACGGTCAATCCCAGTCTTCATGACTAAAAGACCAGGTGAAGAGTTGGCGGCCTTTCACTGCTAAATTAGGAACGGCTAGCGGAGATAACTCATGTGACTTTGAACAAAGTTCAAGCTACACCAAACCAATTAACACAATATCACTAGTATACTTTATTATGTAAGGGATATATTCGACTTTTATTTTGATATAGTTTCGTTGAAGTGGATGTTTACTATAAGCTATTTTATTAATACCATTTTTACGATATTAACGCCAATAACAGCTTCGCTTCAGTCACAGTGACACCCATGTTGATGTCTCAGAAGTCACAGTGACACTTGTAGAGGTAACTGAAAGCGGAGCTAGTTTCACTATCTGGCATTTCGTGTGTAAATATGACGAGTTTCTGTAACGTTTATTACATACAGGAAAACTTTGTGTTTATAGTTTTGACTGATGATTTACATGAGGTAAAATGTTAGTAATTTGGAATGTCTATGACGAACTCCTATTCCAACCTTGCAACAATAACCACAGACTTAGCTGCCGATACATTAGTTTTATTGTCAGAGACACAGTTATGGACATTCCAGACACAGAATACCTGGATGTTTTCAGTTACTTAGGGTTCATTGCCTCATATTGAAGGTATAAAAAGTTTAGATGTCTTGTAATAACCTCGGTGTGCAGTATCAGACTCATTCATTTTGGTGAGGTAGTCGAAAGTAAAGAACTGGTATAAATATTGTTAAACTGGACCCAGATGTATTCTATATAATCACCTGTACTTACTTAGCAGTATTTCATGTGTGCTGATAGGTGATATCTTTCTTTACCTAAAGAGAATCAGCTTGTTTGTCAGGTTGTTCGATGACGTTTACCACATTTTTTGTGTTTGACCTATATTGTTTGTTTTTGAAATTTCTCGCAAAGCTACACAAAGACTATCTGAGCTAGCCGTCTCTAATTGAGTAGTTTAAGAAACGAGGAAGGCAGCTGGTCATCATCACCAACCGCCAACTCTTGGGCTACTATTTTATCAACTAGTACTGGGATTGACTCATTTTATAACGCCACTTCGACTGAAAACGCGAGCATGCTTGTTGTGACAGGGATTCGAGCCGTTTTCTTCAGATTACAGGTCGAGTACCCTAACCACCTGGCTATACCGGGACGTTAGACCTGGAATCTAGATCTAATTGTTTATCTACACAACGCTTGTATTGTAACGATACGCTACATGTACATTTTTAATTTACAGACCATATACTAGTAAAGTTTTAATGTGTGATTTGATCCAAATATTCACATTTCGCGTAAAACAAGCACCACCTTCAGGCTGCTAAATATACTTACAGCTTCTGAAATAATATAATGTGTTGATGATATATGTGTAATTAATTTGTAAAAATGACTCAAAACTTACAAAAGTTCTATCTTCATATTGGTGAACTACTAATCCTGTTTGACAATAAAATAGTAAAAACATTAGGACCAACACGGTGATTAACTTACCAGAAGTTCACATATGAACAAAATTTTATATATTAAGGGTGTATTTCACATGCTACCCTATATATGTAATAATAACTTATGGTTGGGATAGAGTATTGATTTAGTTGGGCTTGGTTGGGTCTGTATCACAAAATGTCTGTTTTGAAGCTTTTGTGATTCTAATATTAATATTCGTGATGTACTCCGATAAAACAGTGGTGCATATTCAGATGAACATCTCTAGAATCAGTGGTTCGATTCTCTCGGTAGACGCAGGAGATAGCCCAATATTCATGATAATTTCATTCTCCGAAAGAAAACACATTAAATACGTTACGAATATGTTTGTAACTACGTCAGTCACAACCACTGTCCTATAGTTGTTTGTATGGGTTGTAGTTCAACTAGAGGGTCAGGACTTGACTGTACGTAGCACGTGCATAACAGGAATATGATGGTGTTACTCACGTGCAGCAGCCCATTATTCTACATGGAGACACCAACAAAGATAACCAAAGGTCAACCCTGTATTTTTTCAACCAACAGCATCACAACCAACTAGTATTATTACACGATTCAATTCTAAGTATTTAACTGAAAATAGGGTTTCTGTATTTTTATTATTTTGTTATTAGGTCCAATGTAGCGGAATAAACAAAGTCGACCAGGTGCATGAAGTCACGTGCGTAACCTTTATAACAGTCTCGTGCACGTTACTCTGACACCTACATACAGACTCAAGACAGTCACAGTGACATCTATAACAGTCTCAGTAATGTTGACATTCATAACGGTCTCACACAAGCCACTGCCACCTATAAAAATAGTCAAATCAGCCACACTGAGGAATATAACAGTGTTAGTCACACTGACTCCTATAATCGTTTCTCAGATGTCA